>NC_092173.1:11733386-11930886 GCF_045791955.1 Oncorhynchus clarkii lewisi | reverse complement strand
ACTGCTGTACTGACTGTTCTGTTCTTCTGTTTGGACTGCTGTGCTGACTGTTCTGTTCTTCTGTTTGGACTGCTGTGCTGACTGTTCTGTTCTTCTGTTCGGACTGCTGTGCTGACTGTTCTGTTCTTCTGTTTGGACTGCTGTGCTGACTGTTCTGTTCTTCTGTTTGGACTGCTGTGCTGACTGTTCTGTTCTTCTGTTTGGACTGCTGTGCTGACTGTTCTGTTCTTCTGTTTGGACTGCTGTGCTGACTGTTCTGTTTTTCCTTCTTTCTTCCAGCCCTTCTGCTTAACCAAGGTAAGACCATCAGCAACTTGCCTCACACAACCAGCCTAGAAACAGCCCACAGAACATTTTATTATCCCTAAAGGCACATGTGGGGGAAGTGGTTTTGGTTCCGAATCATCCATAAAAACAACAAACATTTCACATGAGTTGGTACACTATATAACAACATCAATTTAAGGGTCTCTGAAGAACCATACAAAAATCAAAATCCAGACATGTTTCGGACCTTCAGGACTGGAATTGAATAGCCCTGCATATTATTTCCATATTTCCCAGAGTGCCTTTTGAGTGAATGTTGGTGTTACCAGTAACACACATGACTGTGTTTGCTAGTGATGGATACATGGTTGTTTAATTCATTAATTTTCAGTCCTGTTGCCTTCACCAAGTAAGATTCTAAGTGAATACGTTGTCATATAATACTTCATAAAGCCTTCTTCTGAGGGCCTAGTTTTACCCTAATCCTCCCTGCAAATCACATTATGCTGGCTTGCAAAAGTGATGTGTAATTCCAATTGTAATCCAGCCAGAGTGGGGATGTCCAACGTTTCGAATTTTATTCGCCCACAACCTGCATTCAGAATGACTGTCAGGGTTGCGAAGACTAAGATATGAGACTACCTTAGACATCAAAAACTGAAACAACCATTTCAGTATCGGGTGCAATAAGTCCAAGTAACAGATACTGGTACTCTGGTACTGCTTGCCATGCGATAGTAGAGAGAACAGTCTATGACTGGGGTGGTTGGGGGTCTTTGACAATTTTTAGGGCCTTCCACTGACACCGCCTGGTGTAGAGGTCCTGGATGGCAGGCAGCTTTGCCCCAGTGATGTACTGGGCCGTACGCACTACCCTCTGAAGTGCCTTGCGGTCGGAGGCCGAGCAACCGGTCAGGATGCTCTCGATGTTGCAGTTGTAGAACCTTTTGAGGATCTCAGGACCCATACCAAATCGTTTTAGTTTCCTGAGGGGGAATAGGCTTTGTCGTGCCTTCTTCACGACTGTCTTGGTGTGTCTAGTTTGTCTAGTTTGTTGTTGTGAACACCAAGGAATTTGAAGCTCTCAACCTGCTCCACTACAGCCCCATCGATGAGAATGGAGACGTGCTCAGTGCTCTTTTTCCTGTAGTCCACAATCATCTCCTTAGTCTTGGTTACGTTGAGGGATAGGTTGTTATTCTGGTACCACCCGGCCAGGTCTCTGACCACCTCCCTATAGTCTGTCTCGTCGTTGTCGATGATTAGGCCTACCACTGTTGTGTCGTCTGCAAACTTAATGATGGTGTTGGAGTCGTGCCTGACCATGCAGTCGTGGGTGAACAGGGAGTACAGGAGGGGACTGAGCACGCACCCCAGGGGGGGCTCCAGTGTTGAGGATCAGCGTGGCAGATGTGTTCCTACCTACCCTAACCACCTGGGGGTGTCCTGTCAGGAAGTCCAGGATCCAGTTGCAGTGGGAGGTGTTTAGTCCCAGGATCCTTAGCTTGGTGATGAGCTTTGAGGGTACTATGGTGTTGAACGCTGAGCTGTAGTCAATGAACAGTATTCTCACATAGATGTTCCTTTTGTCCAGGTGGGAAAGGGCAGTGTGGAGTGCAATAGAGATTGCATCATCTGTGGATCTGTTGGGGCGGTATGCAAATTGGAGTGGGTCTAAGGTTTCTGGGATAATGGTGTTGATGTGAGCCATTACCAGCCTTTCAAAGCACTTCATGGCTACGGACATGAGTGCTACGGGTCTGTAGTCATTTAGGCAGGTTACCTTTGTGTTCTTGGGCACAGGGACTATGGTGGTCTGCTTGAAGCATGTTGGTATTACAGACTCAATCAGGGACATGTTGAAAATGTCAGTGAAAACACCTGCCAGTTGGTCAGCACATGCCCGGAGCACTCGTCCTGGTAATCCATCTGGCCCTGCAGCCTTGTGTATGTTGACCTGTTTAAAGGTCTTAGTCATGTCGGCTACGGAGAGCGTGATCACACATTCGTCCGGAACAGCTGATGCTCTCATGCATGCCTCGGTGTTGCTTGCCTCGAAGCGAGCATAGAAGTGATTTTGCTCGTCTGGTATGCTCGTGTCACTGGGCAGCTCGCGTCGAAGCCGGTGTAGTATGATTCAATCTTAGCCCTGTATTGATGCTTTGCCTGTTTGATGGTTCGTCGCAGGGCATAGCAGGATTTCTTGTAAGCTTCCAGTTTAGAGTTCCGCACCTTGAAAGCGGCAGCTCTACCCTTTATCTCAGTGCGAATGTTGCCTGTAAACCATGGCTTCTGGTTGGGGTATGTACGTACCGTCACTGTGGGGACGACGTCCTCAATGCACTTATTGATAAAGCCAGTGACTGATATGGTGTATTCCTCAATGTCATCGGAAGAATCTTGGAACATGTTCCAGTCTGTGATAGCAAAGCAGTCCTGTAGTTTAGCATCTGCTTCATCAGACAATTATTTTATCGACCGAGTCACTGGTGCTTCCTGCTTTAATTTTTGCTTGTAAGCAGGAATCAGGAGGATAGAGTTGTGGTTGGATTTACCAAATGGAGGGCGAGGGAGAGCTTTGTACGTGTCTCTGTGTGTGGAGTACAGGTGATCTAGAATTTTTTTCCCTCTGGTTGCACATTTAACATGTTGATAGAGATTTGGTAGAACTGATTTAAGTTTCCCTACATTAAAGTCTCCGGCCACTAGGAGCGCCGCCTCTGGGTGAGTGGTTTCCTGTTTGCTTATTTCCTTATACAGCTGACTGAGTGCGGTCTTAGTGCCAGCATCTGTCTGTGGTGGTAAATAAACAGCCATGAAAATTATAGCTGAAAACTCTCTAGGCAAGTAGTGTGGCCTGCAGTTTATCACAATATACTCTACTTCAGGCGAGCAAAATCTAGAGACTTCCTTAGATTTAGTGCACCAGCTGTTGTTTACAAATATGCACAGACTGCCCACCAGGTGAGTGATCGCTGTCCTGATATCCAGAAGCTCTTTTCTTCCATAAGATACGGTTGCAGAAACATTATATACAAAATAATTTACAAATATCGCGAAAAACCCCCACATAATGGTTAGGAGACCGTAAAACAGCGGCCATCTCCTCCGGCGCCTACACCAACACGGGGGTTTTGTTAATTTAACTCTTTAATCAACACTAGTTAACACTGGCCAATTTGCTGTGTGCTATGAAAGGGCACCTTTTAGAATTCTGGAGAACCGTAGATGCCACGTCAAGAACCCCACACCTAACTCAAAGGTTCTTTATCGGGCAAAAGTTTTCCAGGGAACCTTAAGAGTTGAGGACCCTTATTTAGATCACACCTCTGGGGCAGTTAGCCACTTAGGGATTTGCCCTCAGTGTGGCCTTGGATATTGTGACATAATTTATTGATGGAAGTCTATTTACAGCATAAATCCAAGATAAGGACCTGCTCACTCCATAAAATGCATCATTCTTACATCGATTTGTATCCATCCCTGGATGAATATTATATAGGTATATCTCGCACAACTGGCCTCTCTTGGATAAATATTATATAGGTGTTTTTCGCACAACTGGCCTCTCCTGGATAAATATTAGAGTACTGTCCTTCTGTAAGCTAACAGCATCCCATGCCACACTCTATTCGAATGCAGATCTTAGAGGTGTTGAAGAGCTCTACCCAATCAGGGCCCATATTCATAAAGCGTCTCAGAGTAGGAGTGTTGATCTAGAATCGTTTTTTCCTTCTAGATCATAAGAGATGGACAGAGAAGGGGGGGGGGGGGGGATCTGATCCCAGATCAGCATTCCTACTCTGAGATGCTTTGTGAATATGGGCCCTGAGTTGATGATGCAGTAATGTACCCACAGTAACCGCAGACCAGCAGTATACTTCATCATCATTAGAGTGTATTAGTATTTATTAGGATCGCTGGTGTAGCCCTGTAAGAGCATCACGGTGAAGGAGCTGGAGCGTTGGGGGGATACAGTGGGACAGTTGCCATGTGGTGCCTGGCAGCTCTCTACTCCTTTCATAATTACAGCTTGTGCTTTGAAGGCAGAGGAGAGGAACTTAAAGAGGAATAATATCTGCCCACTCACCACGCGGCGACGACGACACACAAAAAAAGCTTTCCGTGCGTCTTTGCGGCTCACCGTCTTTGTCCTCCAATGAGAGGATGAGTAATTATACGCTATATGTAGACAGGGAATATGATGCTGAATGGAAGCAGGGAAAATGGGTTTAGCCCAGCTGTTTATAGTGTGTTTGAGGTGTTATTTTAGATGGGGCCTATTTATGGCCCAGCTCAATATTTGATTACCAGCCACTAAATCCCACCATTGGAACATTGGTCTCTGCCCACCTCAAGCATATATGATTGACAGCCACAAAATCAATCATTTGGGACATTGGTCTCTGCCCACCTCAAGTCAGCATAAATCTACCCTAATTTACACTCACCTTCTGTCTGTATCTTTCTCTAACACAATGTCTGGCTATCTTTTTGCTGCTATGTCTCCCAGTCCTACTTTCCTCTTCTCATGAATCTACCCCACTAGTCTGTCCTTAGCTCTTCTCTTTTCCCCTCTTGCTTCCCCATCACACCCACACATTCACCGCCAACCTCTTATCTCTCCTTCTCTCTGACTGTCTCCCTCCCCCACTCACACACATCTCCACAAACATGGGCTAATACACAAGTGATATACTGTATGAAGAAATAATGCTGACTCAAAAACTCAATTATTGATAGGACTCTGGCCTTATCTATTTGTGAGGCATGTTGGCATGTTTGAGTTACACTTACTCTCTAGCTCTTCCCTCACCCCCCTATCTACACTCTCTACTCTCCTCTCTCCTTCACTGATCTATGCATCTCATCCCTCCTCTTTCCTTCCATCTTTTAGAGGATCCTGATGGCCAGATGAGTGCAGAGGAGGAGGAGGCGAGGCGCATTGCAGAGATGGGAAAGCCCATCTTGGGGGAGCACAGCCGGCTGGAGGTGGTCATTGAGGAGTCTTATGAGTTTAAGGTATGTTACCCCTCTTCTCCCCTGCTTCACTCTATTGGCCACATCAGAGCTCAGTATATGTATCAATGATCTAGGATCAGTTCCATCATGTCCATATCATCTTATTCATTGTTATCTACTAAGATCACATTGTTATCTATCCAAGATCACATACAGCCCCAGAGCCACAAAGTGGTTTAACTCCAACCCTTCTGAGGACAGACACTGAGCAGAGTGGAGTGTTGTTCCACTTTAAAACATTCTATGCAAGTCAATGGTACCTATATTAGCATTTTCACAATTTGTATCCAAATAACATAATTGAGTTACACAATCAATTTTTAGATACCTTAAGATGATTTGGGCATGAAGCATGAACATGCTAATATAGGTAACATTGACTTGCGTTGGATTTTCTGAGGTGGAACGATCCTCCACTGTGCTCAGAAGGTTGGTATTGAAGTGAGCCAACGGTTGTGACGGATGACAGCTAGCTCATTGAAGTCCTATATCACCATGGCCAGGGATTTAATCCAATCAGTCCACGTGCCTCTTCTTGACTTGATTAAGATTCATTTATTATTTATAATAAGATTGCGCTTGTCACTCGTGATTTGTAGCAGCACAAAACAAACACAACAGGTAATTGAACTCTCAAGTAATTTCAACGACTGGCACTTGACTTTACGAAATCCTAGATCAATGTCACATAGTTTAATAGCATTGTTTACTCTATGGATGGGTGGACAATGCATGCAAAAAAAAAAGAAAAAAGACCAGTGAGAAATGTTTACACAGGTGATGAAGTTTCCACATTTAGAAAACAAGAAGGAAACACTACTAGCGCTGAGCATCACATACTGTATGCCCAGGCAGCTCCTATACGGTGGCAGTACGAGACAACGTTCACATCAGTGGAGGCTGGTGGGAGGAGCTATAGGGGGACGGGCTCATTGTATTGGCTGGAATGGATTAAATAGAACGTGTCAAATAGATGTAAACCTCATGTTTGACTCCGTTCCAATTATTCCATTCCAGCCATTACAATGAGCCAGTCCTCTTATAGCTCCTCCCACCAACATCCAATGGTTTACATGTGCACTAATAGTTCAATGTTAAACACTGATTATGGCAGTAGGCCGACAATGGCAATAGTCGTGTAAACGCTTTGCTCTGCTTATCTTAATCGGCATAAGGTCAAATCGAGAGTAAACATACACCGATTAAAACACTGAGCAATCTTTCGAATTATTAGGACATGTAAACTTAATCATTGTTCCGCCAGTGTATTTAATCTACGCACGTGCCAGCACCTGTAGTGTGAGCCTCCCTCTTTTGCACGAGTGAAGTGAGATCGTAAAAACTGAAAGTATGCATCTTAGAATTAGTTGTCCCCTACAAACTTTATATGTCCAAACACAGAATCAAAAATAACCTGGCTTCTGTGGTACAGCGCTTACTTTTACTGCCAATTTTCTGCATTTATTTACCACATCAAGTAGCCTGAAACAGGATTATTCAGACAATAATTCCTCTTGCAAAGCATGTAAATGTTTTAAACAAACAATTATATTAATCGGACTATCCATAATAATCATATTATTGTGTGCATGTAACCATACTCATTATTGAAAAGAACAGTATGTCCCAGTTACCTAAAAGCTGAAGTCCATTGCCTATAGTCCCCAGTCTTGCAGAAGTTTACCCACAGTGGTGAGACCTTTCTAGCCAATGAAACCTCCTATCCAGTTGGGTTTGGCTAGGGTGTTTAATAGGACGGTTTTATTGGTTTGTTTGAGTAGGAGGAAGTTAGTTTAGTGCAGTCGTACTTGAGTGCTGGATATAATGCTTTCCTTTAGTGTCTGAGTGGATCCCAGGACTCAGCATGTGGTTTGCTGTGCTTGGGGGGAGTGTCTTTATAAACCGATGTGCCACAGCACGTGTGTGTTTACGTGTGTGGTTGCGGTGAAACCAAAAATAGTGCTATTGTGAATTCATATTACTTCAGAAATTGACTGCAGAAAGAGTAGCAGCTGCTGTCGCAACAGCTAATGGGGATCCTAATAAAATACCAGATAATACTGCACTTCTCATGGTAACGATGCCACTGTCTCTAACTTCTTCATTAGAGTTCCGGTCACGCATCTAAGTTTACCGCCTTCTCTATAATAGGATGTTGACTATGTGCTCTTTGTTTGTGATTGGCAGAGCACCGTTGACAAGCTCATTAAGAAGACTAACTTGGCCCTTGTGATTGGCACTCACTCATGGAGGGAGCAGTTCGTGGAAGCTGTGACTGTCAGCGCAGGTCAGCTTTTGGTGTGTGTGTGTGTGTGTGTGTGTGTGTGTGTGCGTGATTTCTATTGAGTGAGAGAAAGATGAATAAGGTGAGTCTCACAGTTGACATTGTATCATACACACACACTGACTGGCTGCTTTATGAATGTGATTACCCGCTCATGCTTTGAGTAGCGGTCTGAGGGCTTTTTGTACAGAGCCGTAATTACATCAAATATTTGGAGTCCTTTATTTTTCATACAAAAAGCGTTCCACGCTTTCCATTTAGAAAGTGAGTGTTAGCTTGCTCTTTAAGTGTGACATGTCAAGGGGTAACAAGTGAGGACACAGTCCCTTCATTTTGGAAGCTCATTATAACAGGAAATAACTTGTTTGAAAAGTGATAATTGCAAACCCTCAGACTTCAAATGACAAGGTTTCTGTGATATTTATGTTTGTAATATCTGTTACATAATGTAATGAATAGAAAGCAAAGCTGTCTTCCACGGTGTTGAGGTAATGGGAGCGATGCCTGACTGTGTCTCGTGTAAAAGCTCTCTCCGGTGGACAGTTATATTAATTACAGACAAACATGTCTCACCATAATCCAACAATACACAAAGTAATACACGGAGCGTGGTGTGTGTGCGCCAGTGAAGGCTCCTCAGAGGAGGAATGGGAGGACCATCCTCAGTAAATTTCATAGAAATACAAATTGTGAAACATTAAAAAAGTAATCCTTTTATAGGTTAAACTTTACTATAAATATACTCACATGTCAACAAATAATTGATTAAAATACACTGTTTTGCAGTGAAGGTCTACAGTAACCTCAACAGCACTCTGTATGGTAGCACCATGGTGTAGCCGGAGGACACCTAGTTACACAGTAATAATGACAACTTCCGGAGGACGTCCTCCAACCTATCAGAACTCTTGCAGCATGAACTGACATGTTGTCCACCCAATCAAAGGATCAGATAATGAATCTAGTACTGAAAGCAGAAGCTACAGCTAGCACTGCATAAAATGTGGTGAGTAGTTGACTCAGAGAGAGAAAGACCATAGTTCAACCGTTTTAAACAAATTAATTTCTTCAAAAATAAAGGATAAGCAAGAGAGAGAACTAGCTATTTTGTTTTATTTATTTTTCTCACTTTTAATTACTTCACTTGCAAATGCAGAAAGCTAATTTTGCCTACTCAAACAAAGAGGGATGCTATGTTAGCTAGCTGGCTATGGCTATCCAACACTGAAACTCTTCCAAGTCCAGGTAAGCTTTTGGTTATATTAATTTATTGCCACCAGGGCTCGCTGGTGTAACTGCTAAACTGCTTGCTGACTGTACACTGTACTGCATGATTGTAGCAGGTTTTTTCTCCTGGTCACAGACAGCTGATGTGTTGTGCACTGAAGTCCACAAGTGAATCGAAAAGGTGTGCGTAGATGTGAGAAGGAATATACAATGAGCAAAGTGATCATACTGTTTATATGTGGCTGCTATGAAAGTGAACTGTGTTTGAGTGTGTTCAGGGGTGTATTCATTCCTCCGATTCTGTAAAAAAAAAAAAAAAAACATAAACAAACAGAATGAAACAGGGATAAACACACCTGAGTTTTCCAATATAAACTGTTGTTTGCAACTGTTGGACTAATGAGTACACCCTAGATCAGCTAGATGTAGGCAAGAGTGTGCAAGGTGGTACCGAATGTGTCACTGTCGGTCACTTAGATTTTTCTCACGACCTGTACACCTACGCTATAAATTTTCATCCATAGGCTAGGTTGTAGCAACCTCATGATGGGTATAGGGAAAATTCAAGTATCATGTAGTAGCCTAAACCTATCGATGTTACATTGAGCTGGGTGAATGGAATATGAATGAGAGTCATCCAGTATTCTGTAATAGATAATAAGGCCATGCTCATAATTGTTTTTATTGTCCTCCCTCATCTTAAATGGCACCGACCACCACTTGTGTGCATGAGTGTGTTTGTATATGTGGCTCTTATGTTTTACTGTGTCCCCTCCCAGGTGATGACGATGATGAAGAGGGGCGTGAGGAGCGTCTGCCATCCTGCTACGACTACGTCATGCACTTCCTGACGGTGTTCTGGAAGGTTCTGTTCGCCTTCGTTCCGCCCACCGAGTACTGGAATGGCTGGGCCTGCTTCTTCGTGTCCATCTCGGTTATCGGCATCCTGACTGCTATCATCGGGGACCTAGCCTCCCACTTCGGCTGCACTGTGGGTCTCAGGGACACTGTCACTGCCGTGGTGTTTGTGGCTCTGGGTACTTCCATTCCTGGTGAGAGATGATGCTAAACGGAACAAAAATAGAAACATGCAACAATTTCATTGATTTGACTGAGTTACAGTTCATATGAGGAAATCAGTCAAGTTGAAATAAATGTATTAGGCCCTTACCTATAGATTTCACATGACTGGGAATACAGATATGCATCTGTTGGTCACAGATACCTTTCAAAAAACATGGGCCTCACTGTATTTTTGTGCATTCAAATTGCCATCGATAAAATGCAATTGTGTTCATTGTCCGTAGCTTATGCCTGCCCATACCATAACCCCACCACCATGGGGCACTCTGTTCACAATGTTGACATCAGCAAACCACTCGCCCACACGACACCATACACGTGGTCTGCCCAAGGCTCTACGCTATCTTTTTTTCCCAAGGAGTACATGCGCTCCTAAATGAAAAAGTGTAGGAGCACACAAAGAAATTTAGGAGCACAGTGAAAAATGTAACAGAGTTTATTAACAAACAATTTATCACATATATATTTATACTGCGTGTGTGAGCGTGTACTAAGGGACACACATCTGTGGAACAGCACATACCACCAAAATCACACATTGACCCAGGCCTACTAGACGCAAAGGATATCAGTTGTCCAGCTGCTTTTGTATGTTGGCCGTCTGGCACGCTAAGAGGTCAGCCGTCTGGCACGCTTAGAGGTCAGCCAGCGGTCCACGGCAGGAGTGGGATGGAACTCCTCGACAGGAGAACCCTCCAGGCTGATCCTCATCAGGTCTTCGGCGGTGGAGAACCCAAGGCAGCTTCTTGTCGAATTCTTAATCCGGTTCTGCGCAGAGAAGCCTCACTCACACTGGGCGGGTGAAATGGGCAGCACCAGCATAAGCTGCACCAACTCCAGTATGTTCTAGGGAAAAGATTATATCTTTCATATTCATTTAAACTAAGAAGCAGTGCGGCTTGGTTGGGTTGTGTTTCGGAGGACACATGGCTCTCGACCTTCACCTTTCCCGAGTCCGTACGGGAGTTGCAGCGATGAGACAAGACTGGAACTACTAACAATTGGATACCACGAAATTGGGGAGAAAAAAGGGGTGAAAAATACAAAGAAATAAATTCTTACCTCTCTAGAGGCTTCTTGAAAAGCCTCATCAGGTGTGCCACACCATCATCGCCAAAGGTGAGAAGGCTATCCTGGTCTTCTGGCCAGGTGTCTGAAAGACTCCACTGGGGTCTGGACACCCTCATCCTTCAGCAAACCACCAAACCTGGCTTTGAGATCATCCACGCCGATGTTGATGGCCGCCTCCATGTGCTGCTTCAGCTGGGGATTGGGGTGAGGTCCGAGAAGCCTTTCAGATTCCCCTTCAGTGTTATTCCCTTTAACAGAAATCACACACCCACACACACACAATGAAATGTCTGGCCATTTGTCTGTCTCCCATTAAAAAAAATTAAGACTTCTCCACTGCATTTCCCTCTATCTCAAATCGTTCTATTGGGCAACGAATACATTGATTCTCACACTGAGAATCTGTCTTAATCATCAATTTCTCTTACATTATAACAAGCTCTCATCCTAACACACCTGGAATCTCCTCTCATCATGAGCAAGCATGGTCTGGATCTTGTCCAGCATGCCTCCTGCCTTTGCCCTAAGCTTTAGTGCTTCCAGTCTGGTCACTGTCTTCCTCAACTCTGACGTGACTTGGGGGAGGATCAGGTCATTTCTTTGCAGGGTGAGGCTAGCTCCTCAAACATGTCTGAAAGAAAATGGCAGAATACACAAAAGAGTGCATTCTCCATTTCCCGCTTTATCTGTTAAGTAGTGAATAAATACACTGTCACCTGCCAATTACTTGATTCTGAAAGTTCATCTTAGTCTTGAACCTATTTTTTAAAACTAGTGTGGAATTACATTTCCTGTGTAAAACTGACCTTTGCCCGCCATTGAACTTCCGTTGTTGATGCTACGGCCAGGTGCTCCAGGTGCTGCAGAACAACAGAGTACTGGCCTTCGTCAGTGGCAAGGTCCTTGTCTTGTCCATGCTGTAGAAACACTTTAAGGGCTCTGTGGACATGGGGGATCCAGCGAGTTCCCTTGTTGCTTGGCGGTGTGCAAATATCCACACTGACGAGCTCTTGCCCAAGAACATAAGAGTTCTCGTTTGGATTTTCCGCTGAAGTGATACGTCGTCCATATCAGATTCAGAAGATCGTACACGACAGACACCTTTGGCTCTTTCTTCTGAATGGTCAGTATTGCCAGTTCTAGTCTGTGAAAGTCAGAACAGAATCTTCCAAACAATTCACCGTCTCCTTCCCCCCTGTCTCTTGTGCCAACAGAAAACAATAATTATCTGGTATTTACCATTCCAGCACTTAGCACACAGACAGACACACACACAGTATTGTTTAACATTCTCTGCTAGCAAATAAAACTAAATCATAGAGAATGTATTAGTTACACATTTGTGTGGCATACAGTGGATTGGGATTATATGCCACCCCTGCCTCTCTCTGCAGGTGGGCAATCACTCCCCCACGGTGGCCCATGTTCATGGAGGCACCATCTGCCCCAAAGGAGTTGCACTTCTTCATCCATGACCCTCCATCCTCCTCTGGGCAAACAGCACCAAATGTGGCCTTGGTGGCATCCAGAACACCTCGAATGACAACACACAAAAAACAATTATACAAAAGTATTTCTGACAAACTAAATGATCTCCATTATGAATAATGATTCAACTTTACACAAGAATAAAGCCTATAAAGAGGAACAACTTACCAATGGCATGAGAGTGCTCAAGTGTCTGTTGTCCGACCAGGAGATTGACTGGCTTCCTTCCCATCCTCCAACAAGCGTACGTAGACAATCTCACATTCGGTGTTAGATATATATCAGTGTCTCCGTCTATTAGAAAGGCAAGATGCTTCGCGGCTTTCAGATTCGCTGACAGGCGCTCTTTCATTATGTCAGCAATTTGACCGATCATCTCCGCACATTTTACATCATTGTCGTATGTGGGATTAATGTCAACTCCGTTTTTGTGGTGGAGTCTGATAAGCGGCTCAAATTTGCGCAATGAAGTATGCGATGTTTATCTTTATTTTCAGTTACCTCCTCTCCTCCTCCTCAGACAGCAGCACTTGCCTCCTCAAGGCTGCTGACAACGTGCCTGAAGGTTTCTCTCAACAGGTACAGATCTCTGCACTGGATTTGCTACGCTATCTCTTTTCAGATGCGGGTTTCCTGACACGAAAGACGATCCCGCCTGTTTCTCCCCTCTACATTATTTGCAGAACATGACGTTGTTTTCGAACTCTACTCATGGGACATTTTTTAGCCAATTCGCATTGAATCTATATGTTCTCCCTCCACCGGCTACAGTGGACGTTGAAGTGACAGCGGGGGTCACCGTAGCGTCGCTAATGTTGTTTTCAGCATCCCTAACGTTAGCCGCCTCAGGTCAACCTTGTGAAGAGGCTTCATTAGTTGAACCTTGCGAATCCCCATTGCCGGATTCCTCTTTCTCCTAGTCTCTTTTTCGCTTAAATTAAAATTGAATGGGCTTCATTTTTAGCGATGCCAGCACGTTCATTTATAGCCTATACCGATACTATTTTCCAGTGTTGTTCACCTTTCTCTCTCAGAAAACTACTGTGGTTGGTGCATGCCGCTTGTAGAATGTGGGACCTGAAGTTTTGAAACAATTGGCAGCGGGGGAAACATAGATTACCATGGGTTGTAATCTTTAATCGCACACTGTGCTCGTAAATATTTTTTTAGGTTCGCACATATCTATTTTTTAGGGGCAAATGCAAGTGAAATACTGCACTGTAGAGCACTGGGTCTGCGGTTGTGAGGCCGGTTGGACACACTGTCAAATTCTCTAAAACGATGTTGGAGAGGGTTTATGGTAGAGAAATCAACATTAAATTCTCTGGCAATAGCTGTGGTGGACATTTCTGCAGTCAGCATACCAATTGCGTGCGCTCCCTCAAAACATGAAACATCTGTGACATTGGTTTGTGTGACAAAACTGCACATTTTAAAGTGGCCTTTTATTGTCCCCAGCACAAGGTGCACCTGTGTAATGATCATGTGCTGTTTAATCAGCTTCTTGATATGCCACAACTGTCAGGTGGGTGGATTATCTTGGCAAAGGAGAAATGCTCATTAACAGGATGTAAACTAATGTGTGCACAAAATTTGAGAGAAATAAGATTTTGTGTGTATGGAAAATTTCAGGGATCTTTTATTTCAGCTCATGAAACATCTGACCAACACTTTACATGTTGTGTTTCTGTTTTTGTTCAGTGTATATCTTAATGTCATTTAAATACCATAACCAGCCCTCATTTTATGAGGGGTTAGGTATAAGGTTGCCAGTAATAGCATTACTGTTTGGGAAATTGCAAAACTTCCTGCCTTGCAGCTTG
Organism: Oncorhynchus clarkii lewisi; assembly: GCF_045791955.1. NCBI lineage: Eukaryota > Metazoa > Chordata > Actinopteri > Salmoniformes > Salmonidae > Oncorhynchus > Oncorhynchus clarkii. The sequence goes on along the minus strand of NC_092173.1, from coordinate 11,916,621 downwards.
GCCAGTTAGTGAAATCCTTGTGTGACCACAACGAAATATGTTTATGGTAACAAGTGTTGTCTGTGGTTGACTTATGACAACAGTATGACTAAGATGCTGAAAGCCGTGATGACAGGTACTTCTCTCTCACTTCTTCACTTGTCTTTCTTCTCTCTGTTCTCTCCCAACCTTCCTACCCTCCTCCCTCCCTCCTCAGACACGTTTGCCAGCAAGGTGGCGGCTACGCAGGATCAGCACGCTGACGCGTCGGTGGGCAATGTGACGGGCAGCAACGCGGTCAACGTGTTCCTGGGCATCGGGGTGGCGTGGTCAGTGGCGGCCGTCTACTGGAAGGTGCAGGGCAAGGAATTCCGCGTGGACCCGGGCTCCCTGGCCTTCTCCGTCACCCTCTTCACCAGCTTCGCCTTCATCTGCATGGGCGTGCTACTGTTCCGCCGGCGGCCCTCTATTGGGGGGGAGCTGGGCGGGCCGCGGACAGCACGCATCATCACCAGCCTCTTCTTCCTGGGCCTCTGGTTCCTCTACGTCCTCTTCTCCAGCCTGGAGGCCTACTGCCACATAGAGGGCTTTTAGAGGACACATGAGAGCAGAGACAGGGCTACTAGTCAAAACACTGATATACATTATAGTTATTATAATACACACATCTACAACAGGACAGGGCCCAGGCCAAAGGTTGGGACCTGGTCATTGTCACTGGATCACTAATACCTAAGGGATCTATAGACATACCAGATATACACACACAATTACATACAAAACACATACACACACATACTGAAATATGAACTGTACATATAACTACATGCATGCGCCAACAAATGCAAATGTGGTCTCTCACCAAGACAAACACACACACATACAATACTGTAACAAGGGCACCACACAGGTTGTGTGTGGCCTGGAGCCTGGATGACACCCAGTTAACATCAACCTCCTATTGCACACTCAAATGTTATACACACTCACTGGACAAACGAGGAAGAGAAGGAGAGAAAACAAAGTATTGGTCAAGGAAGTGATGAAGGAAGTAAGACAGGAGAGATGTCAAAGAAGGAAGCATGTTCAGAATGTAAACCAGCATGTTGGAAAAGAGGGAGAGCGAAAGAGAGAAAATGACAGACAGGTGTGTAGAAACTAAGTGTTGCAGTGGCATTCTATTCATTCCAGCTGGCTGCATAACATGATTTTTGGGTCCAGCTAGACTGCTTTAACTGAAGCAGGGTCGAGTGCCATGGGTTTTGCAGGGATGGCCATAGCTCTATCACCGGTGCAGCAGAGGCAAACCAGACTCAAAGTACAGTGGTGCAAAAAATACTCAATTGTCAGACTTGAGTAAAACTAAAAGTAAATGCTATACATCAAATTCCGTATATTAAACAAACCAGACCGCACACATGTATTTTTTATGGACAGCCAGGGGCACACTCCAAAACGTACACATCATTTACAAACGCAGTATTTGTGTTTAGTGAGTCTGCCAGATCAGAGGCAGTAGGGATGACAATGCGTTATATTTATAGGTGCGTGAATTGGACCATATTGCTCTCCTGCCTGAGAATTCTAAATGTAACGAGTACTTTTGGGTGTCAGGGAAAAGGTATGGAAGTAAAAAATGATATATTTTCTTTAGGAATGTTGTTGAGTACCAGTCAAAGTTGTCAAAAATATAAATAGTAAGGTAGAGAACAGAACTTGTTTTTGGAGTAAGTTTTAAGTCAAAGTATTTTTACTTAGTTACTTTACACCACTGCGTAGTAGTGGAATGGGTCCATCTTCAGTCAATATGACGGAGCACCATGAAAATGGTTGATCAATGAGTAAAATGTTTACATTTAGCAACGGGAGATACTGAGTAAAACAACAACAAAACTGAAAGCCCCAAGTTGCAGTTATAATTTTCTATAGAGAGGTGGGAATTCCGCATGACATTAAAACAAGGTCTCAATGCTGTGTTGGTGTAAATACATGCTTATATACTATAGGAGAGTATATGTATTTATTAGAGGGACTTCTCTACAGATATGGTAGAATGGGGTGGTCAATGGGAACAGATATAATGCATGGTGTTCAGAAACCACTCTCCGACTTGACAGGAAAATGACTTTTGGAGATCGCTTGTGTAAGTTATGGCTCCTCGACGAGACATCATTCTTTCTCATAACTACAGTCCCAGCCATTGAAGTTAAACAGAGCAATCCAGAGGGATTAAATATAAATTTGCCTCCTCATCTGTGGACTTCTAAATGAAGGGAAGACAAGAGTTTCTGGAGGCATCACTCTGAATAAAGAAAGTCTCACATCCAGCTCTTGAGGCTCTTACTGTTCACATCTCACTGGACTTCAGATATTACAGTGGAGATCAAAGATCTGCATTCCACTCCAGACAGTAGAGTCCTCCATCACCATCATGTTTGAGACATTGTACATTTTTATGACCTTTCGCAACCGCCATGCGAGTGAAATGATGATTTAGCAATGCAGGCACATTGATGGTGTAAATATTATTTGTTACTGTCCAAGGGTGAGTTACTATCCACTGAAGCACAGCACAAAACGACACATTCATCTCCTAGAAATATGATACTACGAGAGTGTATCGCTATCTAACGTATACTTTTCAAAAACAATCCGTTACTTGAATACAGGTATAAAGTCAACTTTACAAATATACTGTATCCCTTTGGCTCCACGCCTGCTCAGTGGACAGTAACTATTCATTGTACTTTGGTGGGTGTAGAGGTAAAAGCAGAGAGGGGTGGTGAGGTTGAGGGTAGCGTTTGTTTGCTCCAAAATATATCATATGTAAGGATATTGGTCACCTGTGTAAGACTTCAGGACCAGAAGAGTTCTGTACCGAGATGTCTATATTGTTGTTCATTCAATCGAAATCTATCAATATTTGTGAAGGGAAAAAAACGGTGCTCGTTTGTGATGCTATAACGGAACAACTTAAGTGTGGAGGGCTGTAAGTCTTTGCTGTGGAATAGTGGGTAGAGATGCATGACAGAATAATAGTGACAGCACGGCACCGGCATGGACAAAAATAATGATAATGATGCATGCATGGGTGGTGACACGAGAATACAGTGTGTGTGTATTTCATAGGAGAATGGTTCACATAGAGCAGGATGTCCAGACTGCAGCCAGACCTGTGAAGAGCATACAGACTGCTTCTGCTCCTCACCTGTTAACAGTAAAGGCTGCTCTGGAAATATCCCAACCCAACCCCAGCTAATTGGCCCTAAATACAGCAACACTGGGCCACCATCAGTACCTAAGACCATGGCATATAAGTTAACTTATTTTGGAGTGAGGCTTACTGTACTCCAACTTGTCCAACAGTGTTAGTTCCAAATGCTCCTATTCTTCTGGTTATTCTGGTTTCTTACCTTTTGAAATCCAAACCACTCCGTTTGCGTAACAGTGAAACTGGGAGAGATTACATTTCAACCCATGGGTTCTCATCATGTTCTAATCAGGTACTGACTGTTATGCAGTAACTACAGATCGTCGCTACAGTCATTCTGCGTCATACCCATTTATTGCCTTAAAGTCTAGTATTTAATCTTTTGTTTAATTTGACTTGTCTTGCACTTTGTTGAGTATGTGTATGCTTGGAGCGGGAACCCGAAACCAAATAGATTTTTGTGCAATGTGTGGAACCAGTGGCAGCTCAGAGTAATCTCTACTACTTAGCTAAGAAAAGTGGCAGAGGTAATATACACTATACAGTGGGGCGAAAAAGTATTTAGTCAGCCATCAATTGTGCAAGTTCTCCCACTTAAAAAGATGAGAGAGGCCTGTAATTTTCATCATAGGTACACTTCAACTATGACAGACAAAATGAGAAGAAAAAAATCCAGAAAAATCACATTGTAGGATTTTTTATGAATTTATTGGCAAATTATGGTGGAAAATAAGTATTTGGTCAATAACAAAAGTTTATCTCAATACTTTGTTATATACCCTTTGTTGGCAATGACAGAGGTCAAACGTTTTCTGTAAGTCTTCACAAGGTTTTCACACACTGTTGCTGGTATTTTGGCCCATTCCCTAATAATTGCTCCCACAGTTGATTTCTTCAAACCAAGTTGCTTACCTATTGCAGATTCAGTCTTCCCAGCCTGGTGCAGGTCTACAATTTTGTTTCTGGTGTCCTTTGACAGCTCTTTGGTCTTGGCCATAGTGGAGTTTGGAGTGTGACTGTTTGAGGTTGTGGACAGGTGTCTTTTATACTGATAACAAGTTCAAACAGGTGCCATTAATACATGTAACGAGCTGCCCCGGTCAACTGTAAGTGGTGTTATTGTGAAGTGGAAACATCTAGGAGCAACAATGGCCACACAAGCTCACAGAACAGGACTGCCGAGTCCTGAAGCTCATAAAAATTATTCTGTCCTCGGTTGCAAAGCTCACTACTGAGTTCCAAACTGCCTCTGGAAGAAATGTCAGCGCAATAACTTTTTGTCGGGAGCTTCATGAAATGGGTTTCCATGGCCGAGCAGCCGCACACAAGCCTAAGTTCACCATGCGCAATGCCAAGCTTCGGCTGGAGTGGTGTAAAGCTCTCCACCATTGGAGCAGTGGAAACACATTCTCCGGAGTGATGAATCACACTTCACCATCTGGTTTGGCGGATGCCATGAGAAAGCTACCTGCTCGAATGCATAGTGCCAACTGTAAAGTTTGGTGTAAAATGAATAATGGTCTAGGGATGTTTTTCATGGTTTCGGGCTAGGCCTCTTAGTTCCAGTGAAGGGAAATCTTAGGCCTACAGCATAGAATGACATTCTAGATGATTCTGTGCTTCAAATTTTGTGGCAACAGTTCCAACAGTTCCTGTTTCAGCATGACAATGCCCCCGTGCACAAAGCGAGGTCCATACAGAAATGCTTTGTCGAGATCAGTGTGGAAGAACTTGACTAGCCTGACCTCAACCCCATTGGCCACCTTTTGGGATGAATTGGAACTGCGAGCCATGCCTAATCGCCTAACATCAGTGCCCGACCACACTAATGCTCTTGCGGCTAAATGGAATCAGGTCTCCGCAGCAATGTTCCAACATCTAGTGGAAAGCCTTCATAGGAGGCTGTAATAGCAGCAAAGGAGAGACCAACTCCATATTAATACCCATGATTTTGGAATGAGACCTTCGATGAGCAGGTGTCCACATAATTTTGGTCATGTAGTGTATGATTACATATAAACTGAAATAACATCTTCATGAAAGATCCACTTAGGTATACTGTGTTTACTCTGGATTTGACTCTACTTTATAATATTTTGTTACTCCTGCCCCATTCTCAATGAGATGAAAGTGCAATAAGTAAGATAGTGGGAGATGGGGAGGGGCAGTGAACTGTTACTGTCCATGATCCTTACACGTGGCTCAATCGCCTGACTTACTGAGTCGCTAAGAAAACATTTATAATAACAGAGGACAACAAGGCTGACACAAAATGGAGGTGTGTTTATCTCAGTATTGCCAGGTGTTCTGAGGTGGATATGGAGAGAGAATAGAACACAGCAGTGAGGCTCTGTCAATATGCTGCACAATACTAGAGACAGATGTTATATCGTATGAGAGTTTTCCCCACTTATTTTAGAGTTCAGGATAGTTGAACTCTAGTTGAACTGTAGCGTTGTCAGTGAGTACAACCAGTGAGAATGATTAACATTTAAATATTACAAATGCAAAAAGTGGATTAATGACTAATGACATTTTGGAAATAAAGTGAGCAAACAAACTGACCCCTTCAACTACAGATGTACTGATTCAAATAGCAACTTAATGAAATTGGAATGCACACTTAAGAATAGTTATGTATAAATATGGTTATTGATGCTTGTATAACATACAAAGATTTCAGTTACCTTGACCCTCCTCAGTGTTTCCCCACTAACAGTGTTAGTCAACTTTTGAAAAGCAACTTCTTATCTCTTCTTCAACAACAAAAAATCCAGAAGTGACATTTTTCTATTTTCAAATTATATTGGTAATGGTGGAAGCACCACAGATGTAGCCCCGATGGTTTAGGCAGGTGATAAAGAGGCATTTAGATATTTCTCTAATTGTCCAATTTGAAGGCAAATTTCCCCTTGAACTGTTCATTTGATGTACCACTAGCTGATTTATTACTTCTCTCCTAAATCACTGTGTCTTATGTTTTTATACTCTACATGCACATTTCTGTTGCCCAGATTATTTAAATTATTTATATTTATTAATGATATTTTATTGTTCAACGGCTCCTTGAAGCAAACCATTTGAACCGTTACAATGTTTCAAAGAGAGTAGTTGCAATGTGCAAAAATATAAACCTGAATCTTCTTTGAGTTCATCTTGATGAGCAGTCAACTCGGCTCACTCAGTGGGAGTAAAACACTTATTTTCTCCAGTGTTTGTTGCACTCTCTACCAACCGACATACAGTACCAGTCAAAAGTTTGGACACACCTACTCATTCAAGGGGTTTTCTTTATTTTTACTATTTTCTAAGTTTGTAGAATAGTAGTGAAGACATCACAACTATGAAATAACACATATGGAATCATGTAGTAACCAAAAAAGTGTTAAACAAATCTAAATATATTTTATAATTTGAGATTCTTCAAAGTAGCCACCCTTTGTCTTGATGACAGCTTTGCACACTCTTGGCATTCTCTCAACCAGCTTCATGAGGTAGTCACTTGGAATGCATTTCAATTAACAGGTGTGCCTTGTTCATTTGTGGAGTTTGAGACAATAAGTTGTGTTATGACAGGGTAAGGGTGGTATACAGAAGATAGCCCTATTTGTTAAAAGACCAAGTCCATATTATGTCAAGAACAGCTCAAATAAGCACATCATTACTTTAAGACACGCAGGTCAGTCAATAAGGAACATTTCAATAAATGTTTTAAGTTTCTTCAAGTGCAGTCGCAAAAAACATCAAGCGCTATGATGAAACTGGCTCATGAGGACCGCCACAGGAATGGAAGACCCAGAGTTATCTCTGCTGCAGAGGATAAGTTCATTGGAGTTCACTGCTTCACAGTGTTCAAGTAACAGACCCATCTCAACATCAACTGTTCAGAGGAGACTGCGTGAATTAGGCCTTCATGGTCGAATTGCTGCAAAGAAACAATTACTACAGGACACCAATAAAAGAGACTTGCTTGGGCCAAGAAACACGAGCAATGGACATTAGACCGGTCGAAATCTGTCTTTTGGTCTGATGAGTCCAAATTTGAGATTTTTGGTTCCAACCACCGTGTCTCCTTGAGACACAGAGTAGGTGAACGGATGATCTTCGTATTTGTGGTTCCCACTGTGAAGCATGGAGGAGGAGGTGTGATGGTGATTTGCTGGTGACACTGTCAGGGATTTATTTAGAATTCAAGGCACACTTAACCAGCATGGCTACCAAAGCATTCTGCAGCGATACGCCATCCCATAATTTGTTTTCAACAGGACAATGACCCAACACACCTCCAGGCTGTGTAAGGGCTATTTGACCAAGAAGGAGAGTGAGGGAGTGTTGCATCAGATGACCTGGCCTCCACAGTCATCCAACCTCAACCCAATTGAGATGGTTTGGGATGAGTTGGACCGCAGAGTGAAGGAAAAGCAGCCAACAAGTGCCCAGCATATGTAGGAACTCCTTCAAGACTGTTGGAAAAGCATTCCAGGTGAAGCTGGTTGAGAGAATGCCAAGAGTCTGCAAAGCTGTCATCAAGGCAAAGGGTGGCTACTTTGAAGAATCTCAAATCTAAAACTATATTTTGATTTGTTAAACACTTTTTTTTGTTACATGATTCTATATGTGTTATTTCGTAGTTTTGATGTCTTCACGATTATTCTATAATGTATAAAATAGGAAAAATAAAGAAAAAATCTTGAATGAGTAGGTGTGTCCAAACTTTTGACTGGTACTGTATATTTAATTAATTAACTTGAAGACTATCAAGTGAGATTAGCATGTTTACATAAAAATAGTAATGGACATCGCAAGTATCTTGTCAGTTTGTTCAGCGTTGTGATATATAGAATGCCATTTACATTCATTGGGTTGGTTATGATATGCCTTTTCCTGAATAGAACTGTCTACAATGTTCAGTTTTTTTAATGACTTCTAGTTAACTGTCTGGCTTTTGCCATTGCTGTAGATGAGATATCACTCCCAGATGTTTTATGTGTGTGCAGTAAATGTCATCCTATCTGCAAATGCATGAACCCCTTGTGTGTTAGCATGGTCTCTTATGGACGTCTAGGTTTACATTTGGATCGAGTTATCCCAAAATAGTTATCTTCTTGTCCTGGGTGGCTGCTTGCGTGGTCTGCTCACGCTTGCAACAAACTGAGCAATGTCGACTTGGTCTAGCAGCAGGTGAATTGTCATTTTTTGATTACGTGTCTACAGTCTACTTATTTATTCACCAGCTACAAAAGCTGTGAAAAGAAAGCCTGACTTTTCCTGTCTATGTCTGAACGTCTCTGATAATTTGGTTGTCAGTTTGTTTGAGTATGATGTCTGTGTCTGTTCGTGCCCCTCAACTTTCTGTATTGGGGTGATCCACCCCAGGTCGTGCTCTTCAATGTGTTCTTTGTGCAGTTTGATCTGTGAACCTTTCTCTCTGACTGACATTTGTATGGAATAGTGACTGACTTGAAGAAGATATGTGATATTTACATTCATTCAATACTGTAATAAATTATTTGAAAATTATATTGATTTTTTTTATGTAGGTAAAAACAAAGGAAAACTATGGCATGAGGTGTAATGTGTTTAGAAAAAACAAAGATGTAATCAACTCAAGTTGACCTTATTGAATATAGTTTATTTATTTTCAATGCTTACTGTGTCTGTGTAATCCTTTTTTATATGAGAACTTGAACGCAAGTGACAGACATTGACAACAACTTACATTACAAGTCATTGAGTAGGCTGCCATTCAAGACTTTCTCTCCTTAAACAATGAACAAAAATAAAAATGCAACATGCAACAATTTCTAAGATTTTACTGAGTTACAGTTCATATAAGGAAATGAGTCAATTGAAAACAATTCATTAAGCCCTAATCTATGGGTTTCACATGACTGGGAATACAGATAAGCATCTGTTGGTCACATACCTTTTTTTAAAAAGGTAGAGGCATGGATCAGAAAACCAGTCAGTATCTGGTTTGACCTATTTGCCTCATGTAGCGCGACCCATCTCCTTCTCAAAGAGTTGATTAGGCTGTTGATTGTGACCTTTGGAATGTTGTCACACCCCTCTTCAATGGCTGTGCTCAGTTGCTGGGTATTGGCGGGAACTGGAACATGTGGTCGTACACGTCGATCCAGAGCATCCCAAACATTCTCAAAGGATGATATATCTGATGAGTATGCAGACCATGGAAGAACTGGGACATTTTCAGCTTCCAGCTTCCATTTGTACAGATCCTTGCAACATAGGGCAGTGCATTATCATGATGAAACCTGAGGTGATAATGGGCCTCAGAATCTCGTCACAGCATCTATGTGCATTTCAATTGCCATCAATAAAATTCAATTGTGTTCATTGTCTATAACTTATGCCTGGCCATACCATGACCCCACCGCCACCATGGGGAACTCTGTTCACAACATTGACATCAGCAAACCACTCGCCCACAAGACGCCATACACGCTGTCTGCCATCTGCTGGTACAGTTGAAACCGGGATTCATCCCGTTTAGAGCACACTTCTCCAGCATGCCAGTGGCCATCGAAGGTGAGCATTTACCCACTGAAGTCGGTTACGATGCCGAACTTCTGTCAGGTCAAGGCCCTAGTGAGAATGACGAGCACAGATGAGGGCTCCCGAGTGGCGGAGTGGTCTAAGGCACTGCATCTCAGTGCTAGAGGCGTCACTACAGACCCTGGTTTGATTCCAGGCTGTATCACAACTGGCCGTTATTGGGAGTCCCATAGGGTGGCGCATAATTGACCCAGCGTCGTCTGGGTTTGGCCAGGGTAGGCCATCATTGTAAATAAGAATTTATTCTTAACTTGTCTTGCCTAGTTAAATTAAAAGATGAGATTCCCTGAGATGGTTTCTGACAGTTTGTGCAGAAACTCTTCCATTGTGAAAACCCAGTTTCATCAGCTGTCCAGGTGGCTAGTCTCAGACAGGTGAAGAAGCTGGATGTGTCGGTCCCGGGGGCCAAGATGGACATACTGCCAAATTCTCGAAAATGCCTTTGGAGATGGCTTATGGTAGAGAAATTAACATTAAATTCTCTAGGAACAGCTCTGGTGGACATTCCTGCCGTCAGCATTCCAATTGCACGCTCCATTGGATATCGCCAACTTCCACGAATGATATAACATGTAGGGAGAACCCTAACTAATTTTGCATAATTAAACCAACAAGTCAAAGTTCCAGGGGTCAAGTAAGCGATGTCTGAGATGGCTGTGGCATTGTGTTGTGTGACAAAACTCCACATTTTAGAGTGATCTTTTACTGTCACCAGCACAAGGTTCACCTGTGTAATGATCATGCTGTTTAATAAGCTTCTTGATATGCCACACCTGTCAGGTAGATGGATTCTCTTGTTAAATAGAAATGCTCACGAACAGGATGTAAACAAATTTGTGCTCAAAATTTGAGACAAATAAGCTTTGTATGCATATGGAACATTTCTGGGATATTTTATAACAGCTCATGAAACACTTTACATTTTTTTGTTCAGTATATCTCAATCTCAAAAATAATTCAATATATGGAAATTGTAGGTATAAAATCAAGACTTCTCTCAAATCTGTATGGAAGATTGGGGGCAAGGGGATGGTCAGTTGCCAAGGCCGATAATAACCATCATAACCAATGTGAAGAAAAACACATGACCTCACTGTAGCGGGGCACGTTACTGCGCAAGTGCATTCTTGCACGGGTAGTCTGACAGAACAGCGAATAGGTTTGTTGCCTAGTGAAGAATTTGAAATCCAGTAAAATAAGTAATCAAAATAAGAAATAGTTTAAGATTGAATACGTTTCGCCCATGTTTTATTTCTGTAAATTGAGCGGACACTGATAAATTAATCGCGGAACTGTTTGGGGATAAAGGTAATCGCACGGACGCCATTGTTTACTTGAGCAAGCTAGTTGGATAACGTTGTTTCTAGCTAGCTAGCTACATTGTCTCTGGTTAATTTGAGTATGGCACTAGCGATAAAATTGTTATCAACACAGTATAATAAGGAAGAAGCATTGTCAGTGAGATAGTGAGCAACGGGCTATTGTCGTCTACCAATATTTAACTAAAACAGCGAGTGCAGAAATGGTGCATATTCATTACGCCGATTCTGTTGCAAAACGTTTCGTAAACGGAAGGCAATTGTACGAAACGGGGCGGGACCTACCTGAATTTGTCCAATATGAACTCTCGTTTAGCTGTTAGCTTCTGTTTGGTTCTTAAACAGATTCCGTAATGAATACACCCCTGGCTAACTCGTTTTCTTGCTTGTATTTATAGCTAACGTTAGCCAGCTAGTTTGTTTATATTAGTAGCTAGCTTCATACTCTCAAGCACAGCTCAATTTTCTTATGTTTACTTTTCAACCAACTTTAGCTGGTTCACGGTGTCTCCCTCTTTCCTCCAGGTGGGGAGATGTCATACCACTCGTCTTCTCGCAGCTCTTCTCGTAACACCGATTGCAAGGTCTATGTTGGCGACTTAGGCAACGGTGCTGCCAAGGGTGAGCTAGAGCGGGCGTTCAGTTACTATGGCCCTTTACGCACGGTTTGGGTGGCCAGGAACCCCCCAGGTTTCGCATTTGTGGAGTATGAGGATGCCCGTGATGCAGAGGACGCAGTTAAAGGCATGGATGGAAAGTGAGTAACTTTATATTTATCTGCACATTTCACAGCCCATAATGTTGTCACATCAGTTTATATATATTTTGGTTGAAGTGGTGTTTTCAGTTTTGGGATATTAATTGTGATACAGGCATTACTCTTGCAGACTTTGCCCAGTATTACACAATATTTTCTTTCTTACCCTGTTATCACTAAACTCTGCCCTCTTTCCCTACCTCAGGGTGCTGTGCGGCTCTCGGATCCGTGTGGAGCTGTCCACTGGCATGTCACGGAAGACCAAACATGGCCGCCCCAGCCGCCGCCACTTTGACCCTCAAGACCGCTGCTACCAGTGTGGGGACAGGGGCCACTATGCCTACGACTGCTACCGTTTCAGCAAGAGGGGGGGAGGTCGTCGGAGCAGGTATTCTACTTGCCCAATGTCTGCTTCTGATATACTGCCAGTAGCAGTCATAATTCTGCGTAAGGCAGGTGATGTAGTTTTCCTCTTATGCAACATTGTTCTTATTACTTCAAAGTATCATTTGGTGTGAGAAAATACAGTTCCATTTATGTCGAGAAAAACTATGACACACAGACAAAATTTGCTGACCTGGTTGGATTCATCTCTACTGCTGAGGGGCAATGCTGTCCTCTTTGTTTCACTACTGTGGTTACATATTAGAGCAGGGGTTCTTAAACGTTTTCAGCTCGAGACCCAAATGAGAAATTGACTGTCCTCCCGTGACCCAAATCGTCCTCCAATCCAAATTAAGTAGAAATAGTGTGTGGTTATAAGATGTATTCTCATAACTCCCGACCAACCTTTCACAGAAAAACCCTGTATTAGAGACATCAAAGCCTGTTTCTTGTATTCCAGATCACGCTCTCGCTCCCGGTCTCGTTCCGTCTCCAGGTCACGTGGCAGCCGCTATCGATCCCGCTCCCGCAGCAATGACCGGTAAGTCAACAGGCTTTCTCCTCCTACCTCCTGCTTTTCTATTGTCATTCAAACCTCTCCCTGTGCTGATACTGGTCTCTCTTCTACAAAACAGCAGCAGGCACCGCTCCCCATCTTATCCCAAACGTAGGAAGAGGTAAGAGTCTACGGGTAATTTTGCATGCTGATGATGTTTCTTTTTTTCTTTTTTATTGGTTTCATAGGAAGTATAGTTTCCATTTGCATTCTGGGCAAACCTGTTTGATCATCCCTTTTGTTCCTGCAAATGTATTCATATGATTGTTTTAATTTATCTATTGGCTTCAAAACATGTAATTTTCTTGAAACACTTCACCCTTCCATAATAGGTCTGGTTCCCCTGTGCGGTCAAAGTCCAGGACCTCTGTTAGGAGGTAAGCCATTTTGGAATAACAGTTGCACAATACTTTCCTTTGAAAGCTGACCTGTCTCTTGATCCCATCTAGGTTGGTGCCAGCGCTTGAGCCCCCATGTTTTTTTGTGTTGCAGTCGTTCCCGTTCTCGGTCAGGGTCCCGGGCCAGAGGGCGCTCTGCGTCTCGCTCTCGCTCCAGATCCCGCTCTCCCAGCCATAAGAGGAATAGGTAAGATTTCTTCCTCGTCAACCCATACCTTCAAAGCTGTTACTGCACTGTGTAAATGCCATGACTTAGCCCATATTGTACAATACTGCTAATTATACTTAATTTGGAATATTGTTTTGCAAATGTGCTGGAAGCCTCCCTTCTCCCCCCACCTATTTAAATCATAAAATCACATTTTTCAAAGATGAGTCCACACATTCACTCAGCTTAAGTATACTGCCATCTGTTAGACAGGGCTAGGTGTGATCAGGTAAGTCGTGGGTAGCTGCCCCCTCAACCTCAGACCAGCCTCCACCCGAAGTCTGCTGAGTCGACCTTCCAGAACGCACAGAGCGACAACTCATCAGAGAGATGGCTGCTGCAGGAGATGGGGCCAGGGATGGGGAGTGAAAATAAAGTCAGGGACTCTAACGCACCAAGCTAGAGTGAGGAACACTGCCCCACCCCCAAACCCCCCCCCCCCCCCTTTATCTTTTACAAATACCTGATTTTAATGTTCTTTTCTCTTGGAGGTCCCTCTCCTAGAATGACCAGGCCAGACCTTGATTAGCTTCAGAGAGTCGCACACAGAGCTGATGAGCCTATACTCCGAGACAGAGGGCTGTTTGGGGGGAGCGGGGCTCTTCTCTTTTCTCTTCTCCCTCAGATCCAGCCTCAATTTGATTAGCTTCAGAGGGCGAGAGAACCTCAAAAACCCAAAAGAGAAATCTGTCGTGATCAGACTCCAGTGACCAATCGCATCAGGCCTTTTTTTAAAGAGAGAGTGTGGGGAGTCGACTGACTGCACAAGCACTTACCAGGGTCATCCCTTGCGGTGTTAACGTCCTCCCGGAGGGTGACAAGGGCTGACAAGAAATCAGCCTACACCACGCTGGTTAAAGAGGTCGTCCGACGCACGTTTTGACGAGACACATCCATCCTACGCGCGCACACACAGTTGTTCCACCCACCCCACTCCCTCCCAGAACCCACGCACCACAGACCTGAACGCTGAGCCGAGTTCAGTCGACCAGTTAAGGCCCCCTCCCTACAGAGCCCGGCCTCTTGCTTAGCTTCTGAGAGGGTGAGAAAGGAGAGCTGACGAGAGATCAGACTTCAAGACCCTCCGAGTGTGTCTTCGAGTTCTAGCATCCGTCGCTTCTCTGTACATGTTGTTTCTGCCACTGTCTCCAAAGGTAACGAAAACCCAAGAGTCAATGTCATACATGATCAGAACGCAGACGTATAGTCTGATACTCCCTAACATACTGTACACTAACATTCAACTATACAGAGCATGTACTGTCAGAATCCACAGGTGTATGTATGTGTGTTTCTGTCTGGGTGGGTGTATGAGTGTTAAGTATTTGGAATACATTACATATTATCCTGGGTGTAGTGATAGTGTTTTATTTTGTAGGGAGCAAGTAGCTGATTTACTTACCTTGATGGTGGCTTGTCCTTATACTGTATATTAGGTCAACCTATTTGAATGTTTGCGCTGTTCCCTTTGGTTTTAAGTAACTGTCTGCACATAGTTTACTATATCAAGGTAGGATTCTAAAGACTTGGGCAAGTCTTTTGCCATTTATTTGGTCAGTATTTGTTTTGGGTGCCATTAGTAAAGTTCTGGTCTTTTGTCTATTTGTGTGAAAATGCAAGGGAGGATTTTAGCACCTCAAACCCCCTTTAAAACATCCTAGTCTCTCAACACCCAGCTCCTCCATTTACTTGACCTCTGGAACTTTCACTTGTTGGCTTAATTATACTAAATTAATTAGGGTTCTCCCTACATGTTATATCATTCGTGGAAGTTGTCGATATCCAATGAAGCTGTAATGTGTTGTATTTATAAAGTATGAAAGTGACTTGACCAAGGCAAACTGGTTGTAGTGGGACAGAGTTCATTATGGGCCAGCAGTGTTGGAGCTGAGATGGGTGCCGGGTTAGTTATTGAGAGGACAAGATGGGTGCCGGGCTAGTTATTGAGTGGACAAGATGGGTGCCGGGCTAGTTATTGAGAGGACATGCTGGGACAAGATGGGTGCCGGGCTAGTTATTGAATGGACATGCTGTGTCTGCCCTGTACTTACACCTCTCTCTGTCTGTTTCAGTCGTTCCAGATCCCCAAGCCAGAAAAAGAGCCCCACCCCAGGCGAAGATTGATTTGAAGACTAAACTCGTCCCCATCCCCCTCCAACCAACTGGCTTTAGCCTTGCAGCTATTTGTTTTGTCATTGTTCCCTGCATTGATTAGAATCTACCCCTTTTCTGATGCTGTGTAATTACTCTACAGGATTAGCTTTATATCTAACCCTGCATGCCTTACATGATGTCACATTCCTAAAATGTCTCTCCCGTATGTCCAATTTTTTAAATTTAGCAAAACAGTTCAAATATCTAATTTCAGAAGTGGGATTTGTGAACCAGAACTTTGTATTTGTTCTTATTTCCTATACTATATTCAGTGTGGAATTGTGTTCAAGAGCTGTAACAGATGTACTTGAAGTTTTGCTTTCCCTGGCTTATGACAGTAGCAGATTTTGGAATAAATCTTGACACGTTAATTCAGTGTTTTTGTTTTACACGTTGAGGACATATACAGAATGTGTCTTACATGGAGATGTTTTATCGTGAATAGGGAAATTACATGATATACTTCCCATCTACAATGGTTTGCAGTCCATTTGCTTTCATTTTCAAACTTATGCCCCCACCTTATCACGTTTGGAAGATTTGTTGGCCAACACCGTCATTCATGGTTATTTACTTATAGCCCATTGTCAAGATGGGACTCTCAATCATGGCCTGATGTGATACAGCCTGGATTCGAACCAGGAACTGCAGTGACGCCTCTTGCATTGAGATGCATTGCCTGGTGCATGTCATCTTGGCTCTCCTTTCAACCTTACTAATTACAATCCATTATCAAAAAGATGTAACTACCTAGATCACTCACCTGAACTGAAATTGTATTGACTGTCGAAATAAAATGGTTAATCTTGTTTACTTTATTTTTATAGATAAGTGCTCAATACAGTAGTAGTGGGTTGATCTCTGACAAGAAGATATTCAGAAAGGCTTGTTTTGTGCATTTTAACTGGTCGTAGGTTGATGAATACATTATTGACGTGCCTTTTAGGCCAATTGGAAACCGTAGCGGACTCTTCAAGGCGGGCCCATATGTGTGACTGTTCAGGACTTTCCCGTCCATTTCACACCGTCACCGCTACCAACCTTTTTAACTGGGACAACATGGCTATGGCAGGCCGTTATTACGAAGGCGGCAGGGCAACGAAAAGACTAAAAACCAACGACGGAATGGCAACGGTAAATAATTAATGCTGATATAGTCTGCGTTAACAATGAAATTCATTTAAACGCATGAATTTAAATGTAATCTTGAGTTGTAAAAAAAACAATTTCAGACTCATGACGCGGCGTTACGAAAATTGATTGCACCCAGTAACGTTAGCCCGCTCTCCCGTGTTCCACGATGTTAAACAAAACCACAAGTATTTTTCTTGTAGAATAACTTTCAGTTTATTTTATGTTTAGCTTAAATTATTTCCAGTAAACATGCCGCTATATAGCTTGTTAAAACTGGCTAGCTAGTTCGGTTAATATGTTTTCCAACCATTGTCTAGCTAACGCTAGCTAGCCTTTTTTCTTTTAAATGAATGGGAGTGTTCAATGCAGGCCACGCCATATTTTATGGTAGCTAGCTAGTGGTAGCGTAACGTTATTGCTTTGTTCTAGCCTAGTGGCTTCGTTTAGCCAGGCTCGAACCAACGAACACCAACGAGTCGGTGTTAACGACGTCTCGGGCCTAACACCAGTGCCAATGTATCCAACGAACACCGACGTCTCGGGCATAATCACTTAAATGAACTTAACTAGATTCATTATTGACAGGTTCATTGATTTAGCCGGTAACTAACGTTAGCTAGCGAGCGAATTAATTCGGTACTTCTCGAATATGCATAACCTTCTGAGACCACGTTCTCGTAATATTACGGACAACAAAATACATTTCCTCATTAATATTCCCCGAATGTTTTGCTGACTAGTTACCCCTATTTCATGACATGTTGGTAGGTAGTTAATATTTCCAGCCAGACTAAATTCAACTCCATGGTGAAGGAAGTTTGATTAACTCCAGCAATGGAGTTTAGTAGAGAGCATGCTACGTCGATTCGCCAAGGTCAATACTTCAAACCATTTATATTGAAACGCATACCTTGTACCAATGTTTGGTCTCTGTGGTTGCATGCCTTTGTTTGCCGAAATCCATATATTTTAATAAAACATCAAATACAACCACCGGTTTTCGTTGCGATTCAATTGGCACATGCGCAAACAGTCGGTGGTTGTATTTGATTAACGTTTATTGGGAGTGGATTTCAGCAAACAAAAGCACCTAACTGCAGAGGACACACGGTTAGCGTTTCATAATTTACAGTTTGGAATTATTGACCATGGACGAATTGATGTAGTCTGTGCTGAATTACACAACGTTTGGTATTTGTTCAACTCCATTGGTGGAGTTCATAAACTTATTTTACCATGTAGTTAAGTTTATTCAGCTTGCCTCCTGCTATGAGCTGACCAGGAAACATGAGTTTATTGCTTGAATTGAGTTTACCCATTATTTTTTGCAGGAAGGCTATGATGACCCACATAAGACCCTTCCCTCTCCAGTTGTGCATGTGAGGGGCTTGGTGGATGGCATTACAGAAGCTGACCTTGTGGAGGCCCTGCAGGAGTTTGGAGCTATTAGGTGACGAATATGCACATTAATTGACCATCTGCTTTAAAAATAAATACAAAATGCAAAAATTCTCTCATGACAACTGAGAAATGGCTCGAGCAGAAGCAGACTGGTACCCTGACTACTTCGCTTACAATGCACACATTTCATGGTCCAATTTTGCTCCACGCAAACACAATCCAACCATTTTATAGTTGGGTACTGTTAAACCAGTAATGGCTATCTTTACCTCTGCAGAGCTTCTGTTCTAACACTTCTATAACACTTGATTCAACTCATGTTCCAGATGAGTAGCTATAATCCAAGCTGAAACAAAAGCCTGCTCACTCAGAAGCAATCCAGAGGAGCAAAGCAAATAAAGAAACTTTGTTATGCATCCTTCATTAATATAACCTTTTTGTTTACAGCTATGTGGTTGTTATGCCCAAGAAGCGTCAGGCCTTGGTTGAGTATGAGGATTTGAATGGGTCTTGCACTGCTGTGACGTATGCGAATGACAACCAGATCTACATTTCCGGGCACCCAGCCTTTGTCAACTACTCCACCAGCCAGAAGATCTCCCGGCCAGGCGACCCGGACGATTCTAGAAGTGTCAACAATGTGCTACTTCTCACCATCATGAACCCAATCTACCCCGTTACCACGGTAAAGTGCTGGCCACCTTTACCCAACCTGTTGATTCTGTTGTGCTGTGTACTTCAATATTATTTCTGATCATTTGAATTACTTATGTCTACAGGATGTCCTCTACACTGTCTGCAATAACTGCGGCCCTGTCCAGAGGATTGTTATCTTTCGGAAGAATGGCGTTCAGGCCATGGTGGAATATCCTTTGCTGCAAAATACATTTTTCAAAATGACTTATTTTGTGAATCATTTGAATGCCCGCAGGTAAGCCTTAGTGAAACTAAGACTTCTGGAATTTTAAGTTGACATACTGTTTACATACCAAATCAGGAAACCAGCAGTCTGGAACATGTCATTTGTTTGTAGCACATGCTGTGTGTGATGAGTGATTAACCAGATGTATTTTTACTAGCACAAAGAGACTTGTAAACAAGGGCTTGTGCAATAAGCTCCGGAATTACTAGAACGTGTTATGGTGTCTGCGACGTACTGTTCTCAACTAGTCTGCATGACCTTTCCTTGACTCTCAACACATTTGATTCAGTGCAGAGTGCACAGAGGGCGAAGGCCTCCCTCAATGGGGCAGACATCTACTCTGGTTGCTGCACACTCAAGATCGAATATGCCAAGGTAGAGGAACATGCACATTCATAGCCCCGAACAGCTTCTAGTGTTCCATGATATGGACTTGAAAAAATGCTTTGCTTTGGAATTGATTTGTATATTCTCCCACAGCCAACTCGTCTCAATGTGTTCAAGAATGACCAGGACACTTGGGACTACACCAACCCCAACCTAAGTGGTCAAGGTAACGCACACAGCCATCTGTGGTCCTTGCTGACACTACCAGCACCCTTACTGCCACTGTGGGGGATGGAAGGGGGGTTGGATGGTAGACCTTCAGGGGTAATGCCACTGAGCACAGGAAATGCTCCTTTAACCAGATCAATGTTCACAGGGCTGGGTTGGTATCTTTCTCTCCAGCTGTTATATTGGTTTAGCAAATTACAGTTAACTCTTACATGGAGCTCCATTTCAGTGGCATTATGACTGAAGTGCTGGTGTGGTCTTCTGGTGATGCACCGTCCGTCACAGCCAAATACGCTAGGGATGCAAGGAGCAGCTGAATGGCCAGATATTCTTCACTAGAGACTACAGTGCTCAAGGCTTTTAGTTGCACACCTAATATAAAACAGGATGCGCCCTTGCTTGGAACACCCCGGAGTAAACTCCTTAACCTCAACCCAGTGCTATCAGATCTAAAGATATGTGGTCACTAAGGGTACCAAATCAAAGTCCTGCAGCTTTTCTAGTTTGGTGACAACTGACTCGTAGTAAAAACTACCTGACGACAGTCATTTGTTCCTCATTAAATGTGAGATAAGGAAGTGTTCTAGGATGTTGCTCATAAATCTCGCCACTGATCCATTAAGCTCTTACTTTCTTGTCTGAATACCTGCTTGATGGCGCCTCGGCAAAGTCTGCTAGACGGTGTTATGCCTGTGTAAAAAAATATATTGATTGCTCTGTTTTTGCAATGGCAACCAATCTGATGCATTGCCCATGGATACACCAAGTTGTAAGACTAGACAGTCTGAGCAAAAATACCTTCCTGTTTACCCACTTGAGTCTCTTGTGAAGCTTGCTCTACCAACAGCCAATTGCTCCTTTCATTCCCAGTGCACTCGTCAATGTATAGATCTGTACATCTATACAGGCTACTTTAAGCATTGAACATAAACAGCCACTCTAGCTTCTCTTCGGAACACGTTGGAGCAACACATTTCCATATATGCATCGGAGACACATTGTTGCCGTCATCAACACTACTCCCAACACTACTCCTGCCGTCAACACTACTCTCAACACCACCTCAACCTCCACCGCTCCTACTTCAATAAGGACACACCCACTTTCTGTACCAAACAGAAGGAACACTTAGGACATTGGGGATGGATAGACTGCAAGACCATGGCAGCAGACATGGTTTGATAAACTGACATTTCCCCCCCTCCCCAATCCATCTCCTTCGTGCCGCAACAACATAGCTCCAAAGTCACGAAGACATCCCTTATACCTTTTCTATGGCATGACACATTTTCCATGGGGAGTTTTGGTTGCTGGTACATTGGCACTAAGCTGTGCCTTCCACACCCTCCCAATTTTGAGACCCCAGCAAGACATGCCTGACACATTGAAACATGCCATCACCCAGACCTCACCTGCAAGTCATCACCTTACTGTTGACACGGAAGCTTTTTGACTGATACACATCCACAGGAGACCCACCTTATAAAGACAACATCCAGAGACCCGTAGTGACGCGCATGCTCACACAAACACAAAACAGATGAACCATACTGATACAAACCAGTTGCTCAAGGACTACACAGTCCTGTCCTGTTCTCTGTACCTGCCTGTCTTTGGTGGTGCAGGTGGTTTTGCTCTCTTGTGCCCTGCTCCTGATGTTTAACACATCAAACACTACTCAAAACCCTCCGCTCCTGTTGCTGCACTGACTCCATAGATGATTCGCACCGTCACTGTCAGGCTGTAGCCAGTCACATGGGAAGGAATACAACAGACAACTGATGAAGACACTACAAACATGAACAAGCATACGCACATTCAGACAGACCACATTTTTCTCCTCATATATGCATACCTCATGGAGTCGGGTGTTCTGTTTTGCCTCTTTCCCCCCCCTCCTTTCCTCCCTATACTGTTTTTGCAACATGCATCCCTGTTTAGTTTCTCCATCTTTTTCTGAATGCAGCTCTCTTGTGGAAATTTGCCTTTTTTAGTTCCTGTGTAACACCTTCCATGTGACGCAGGTCTGGCAATTTGCGCCTAATGAGGACCCAGGTCTGATATGTTCCAAATGGCTGCTTTGCGGCCTGCCATTGGCAAGGAGTGTGTTCGATAAGGCACTTGGAGAGTGGACCACCAACCACAATGGAAATTGCCACAAAAAGGCCAGAAATCCAACCAAAGGTGGAAATGTTCTTCCAAAGGGGAGTGGAGTAAAAGATGAAAAGGATTTAAATGAAAACGGAGAGAAGTAATGGACCAACTGCCAAATAACAGCAAATGTCTCCAGCCTCAATCTTTGTCCTTCAATATATCCATGCTGTAAGTAAACTGATCCCCAGTTTGTTACACAACACACATTCCCATTTCTTACACTCGGGATGTCTTCAAAAAGATTGTCCTCAAAGTTTTTTTTTTTTTTTTCTGTATTTATATGGCATTCCACTCCCTCTGTTCCCAGTGCCACCATATTTCAAAGGTGGACTTGTAGTGCATTCCCTGTGGGTATTTTGTCCACCGTTGAAGACTTGTCTGAATAAAGCTGGTGTTTGGGTGGCTCTCCACTAGGAGGCTATATGTATTCTTTTCACTTTTCGAGACTTGTAGACAGATTTGAAATGTGCCGCTTTCTTGTTTAACCTAGTTACAATATGAAGATAATGGACTGTGAATTTATTGAAATTGTTTACATTGTAGAATGTTGAAGCAGTCAAATTTGTCTAATGCGCCAGTGATGTTCTTAATTTCTCAACTATCCATGTGTAGGTGAGTGTGTTTAATCTGGCCTGAATTTAATGTGTATGAGATGTGTACCTGTACAGATGCAGAAGCTGATGGCAATGGGAGCAATGCTGGAGGTGTGTTTGCAAACTTACGTTGGCTTCATTCTCACCCACCTCATTCTCCCTTCTACCATATGCTAACAGATTTCAATTGGAGGATGTAGCTAGCTTTCAGGATTCTTAGCGTTTAATTCATTCTTAGCTGTTGTAAAGACAGTTTGTTTACACTGAACTCAAGATTTTAAAAAATCGCCTTTGGCATCTGAATACCATCACTGAACTAGTAGATATACAGTACTATGTAGATTTAATTTTTTGGTCTTGTTGGTGTTAATATTCAGTAGTTATTACGCTTAGTGTGCTTTCTCTAGATGTGTTTTTCTTGTGTGCTATCCTTAATTCTAATTGAACATTCGCTACTGTGCTGCATTGTAATGTCTCCTGTTTCTTGCCAATTTATCTATTGCTCTTCTCTCTTCCCCTCTTTTTCTGCCTCCTGCCTTTATCACCTCTCAGAAGATGGGAGTGCCAACCCCAACAAGCGTGTGAGGGCGCCGGCTCTGCTGGGAGACCACCCTCCAGAGTACGGTAAGGCTCTTAGGCCCAGGGGGGAGACACGTGCTGGCCCTTGTAGTGCTCTCCTCACACTAAATTCACCTGCGAGGTGCAGATGGTGGGTTAAAAATGGGTACCCCACAGTGGCAGCGAAGTGGTGCGGTGTAGTCAATTTTCTTAGCTCATCTGGTAATGGAATGTGCCACCCTTTTATCAAAACCAGATGTTTTTATACATGATGAGGTTAACCACTTTCTTTGGACATCGATTCTTTGTTCCAATCAAAGCCATGTTCCCTGTATGATATTGTGGTCCCTTGTGTTTCTAGCGGGTGGTTACCATGGATATGACGAAAGCGGCTATGGCCCCCCACCACCCCCACATTACAGCGAGGGCCGTCGCATGGGTCCTCCCATGAGGGGACGAGGGGGGGCACACAGCTACGGCGGGGGACCTGGCTACGGGCCCCCCCCTCCACCCCCTGGCGAGTACAGTGCCCACGCAGACTCCCCTGTAGTCATGGTCTACGGTTTGGAGCCTGCCAAGATGAACGCCGACAAAGTGTTTAATGTTTTCTGTCTCTATGGCAATGTGGAGCGGGTAAGTGTGGAGGGAAAGATGGCAAGCCATTGCAGTTATTTCAATAAGATGCTGCTGCTATTGAGTTACCCTGTGCATCTGGTCCCCTACCTCAGGTGAAGTTTATGAAGAGTAAGCCAGGAGCAGCCATGGTGGAGATGGGAGACTGTTACGCTGTAGACCGGGCCATCACTCACCTCAACAACAACTTCCTTTTTGGACAGAAGCTCAGCGTCTGGTAAGATGTTTATCGGAAACGCCTGTTCATTCAGTGCCTTGTCATTTAAAGTTGGCGCTTAATCTTATTCACCGTCTCTTGCCATAATAAGTGACTGTTCTGTGAGGCTTGTACAAGTTCAGTCTAATGCTCTTTTCCCTTTGCAGTGTGTCCAAACAGCAGGCCATCATGCCTGGTCAGTCTTACGAGCTGGAGGATGGCAGCACCAGCTTCAAGGACTTCCACGGCTCCCGCAACAACCGCTTCACCTCCCCAGAGCAGGCTGCCAAGAACCGCATTCAGCACCCAAGCAATGTCCTGCACTTCTTCAACGCCCAGCCAGACTCATCCGTTGAGATTTTCACTCAGGTGAGTCCCAAAGCACATCGGGAAACCACTTCATGTATGGAGCAGTGAAATAAAGACCAACATGCCTACAAAAGTAATCAAATTGTTGTTTTCTTTTCAGATCTGTGAAGATGTTGGTGTCAAAGCCCCTGCAAATATCAAACTTTTCACAGGAAAGAGTAAGTGTACACTTGCGCTTCATTTTGGAACTACATACTCTTGTATGAATGACAGTGGTACTAAACTGAATTGGACTGTCTTATCAGGTGCAGGTCCAGGTGAGCGCAGCTCGTCAGGGCTGTTGGAGTGGGAGTCCATCAACGACGCCATGGAGGCCTTGTCCATGATAAACCACTACCAGATGAAGAACGCAAGTAAGTGTTTGAAATCGAAGCCTATGTATTAAAAAGATCACAGTTTTATTCAAGTGGTGATGGCTATTTTTTTGTTTTCTAACCCTTTGTCTTTCTCTTCAGCTGGCCCGTACCCATACACCCTCAAGCTGTGCTTTTCTACCGCTCAGCATGCAACCTAAATGGCCTCCAGGATCTTGGATAATGTTCCACAAACTGTCATCCCTACAGTCTTCACCCCTATTTTGACCTTGTGTGTTTTAGGCCGTTAGTGAGTTTGTCCGCAGTCATATCGATTTGTCCTAATTCTTTGATATTGAGCTCATAAAAGCAAGGTGTGTGAGAACTGGTAAATCACAGATAATTTGAATTGTTTTTATGCCTGATAGATGAACAAGGAAAAGCTTTTGTATTGTTTAACATCTTTTATTACTCCCCCCCCCCCCCCCTTTTTTTTTTTTATTGCTGCTTACCATTTGTCTTTATTTAGAGGAAGGAGAGTTTCTTTAGTTGTGAGAAATAAAACTCAATTTCAAGTAGTGCATCTTTTGTTACAGCCCTCAATAAATAAACCTCTTTATGCCAGTTAACAACTTTGTATCGTCATTTCACTGAATAACCAACACAACTACGGTAATAATTATAATTGAATAATTTTATTTTATTTCACCTTTATTTAACCAGGTAGGCTAGTTGAGAACAAGTTCTCATTTGCAACTGCGACCTGGCCAAGATAAAGCATAGCGGTGTGAACAGACAACACAGAGTTACACATGGAGTAAACAATTAACAAGTCAATAACACAGTAGAAAAAAGGGAGTCTATATACATTGTGTGCAGAAGGCATGAGGAGGTAGGCGAATAATTACAATTTTGCAGATTAACACAAATCTAGTATTTGTTCCGTTATTAAACTATTCCGTTAATAAGGGCTAGAAAAGCGACCCTATCCTTCCCCTTTGAATGCTGCCTTTGGACGATTCCTAGATGCTGTAGCTCAGAAATTGTACAAAACCAGCATACCAGCTAGTTTAGTGGAACAACTCTTGAGATTGTGTTCACAGAATGCGCTCTTTGCTCACAGTAATAGTAAATACCCTTATCTGCTTTCTATACCGTTGGTGCTTGTAGCTATAAGCGTTGAACAACACTACATTTTACTTGACAGCCAGCTAGTTGCGGCAAGTAGACCGACTGCGCCTTTCATTTGTTTCTTGCTCTCGAGTTTGATTTAGTCGAAGGGCTATGACATTCATTATCAGATCAGCTCTCGTGAAAAGTAAGTACATTATTGTGAGTTTTACGATGCAGTGCTTTGTCAGCTCTAAAACGTAGCTAAAGTTAGCCAAATATGCATTTTGTAGGTCGCATCCGTTCAACTAACGTTAGCTACTTAGCAAGCTCCAGTACTAGCAAACTTAGGTTAGGAAGTAGCAAACGTAATTGGTTAACACAATAGAATAATTCGAGACTCGGACCAGAGCCTATAGCCTGCTAGGTAACTTTATTTTTTTACATAGATGTCAACACTTAGCTAGCTGGCTAAGTAACGTTAGCTAGCTAATTACCTCCAGCTAGTATAAACCGTGTTTGGTTAGCATCTTGGCTAACTAGGTGAAAGGTGACTACTATGTAACTATTCTGTATAAGAGTGGATAGCAAGGTGGTTTAGGTCTAAACCGTGCAACTGACTATTAGCGGAAATGTGTTGCGCTCATTCAATATGAATTTGGTTTTGTTGTAATTCATTGTTATTCAATCACCCTCCCTCTCATTTCGGTGCTGATCATCAGACAGGAGTTTATGGCTTCCAGGTCTCAGTGCTGTAAGGGCCATATCCTCTCCGGGGGGCCCCACTCCTCCTTTTACCACCCTGTCTGTCAGTCAACCTGCCACTGCTGTCACTCACATAGAGCTGCACCGGCCAGAGAAACGCAATGCCATGAACAAAGCCTTCTGGAGGTAACACCTGTCCCAAACCAGTGGTGGAAAAATAACCCAATTATCATACTAAAAAAGTAAAAGTACCTTTATAGAAAATTACTCAAGTAAAAGTCACCTAGTAAAATGTTGGTTTCAAATATTTAATTATTAAAAGTAAAAGTATAAATCATTGCCAACCAGATGGAACCATTTTCTTGTTTTTTATTTGTTTATGGACAGCCAGGGGATCACTCCAACACTCAGACATCATTTACAAACTAAGAATGTGTGTTTAGTGAGTCCACCAGATCAGAGGCAGTAGGGATGACCATGGTGTTCTGTTGAGAAGTGTATTCATTGGACCATTTTCCTGTCCTAAGCATTCAAAATGTAACGAGTACTTTTGGGTGTCAAGGAAAATGTATGGAGTAAACATGTAAGTAGTAAAGTACAAATACCCCAAAAAACTACTTAAGTTGTACATTAAAGTATTTTTACTTAAGTACTTTACACCACTGGCCCAAACACTACTTGAACACAGCTGAAACTTTCCCGCCTTTCTAATTGTACTTGTAACTCAGCACAACAGCACTGTGTTCCCTTATGAATTCATGTGCATCCTATGTTTCTTTGAAAAAATATATGTTCTTCTTTTAACCCTGTCTTCCACCATACATCCATCCTCTTTCAGAGAAATGGTGGAGTGCTTTACACAGATAGCTGAGGACCCAGATTGCCGGGTGGTTGTCGTCTCCGGTGCAGGAGAAGTCTTCACAGCTGGTAAGAGAATTATGTTTCCCAAAAGCTTACAATTGTCTCAGGTTGAACTGAGTGCTGCTTATCAATAGGCTGTGCCAACAGTATACCAAACATAGCAATATACCAGTAATAAGACCGGTATACTGTAACCTCTGTCGCAATTTGACTGTGTGTAGGCATCGACTTGATGGACATGGCCAGTGAAGTCTTGCAGCCTGAAGGGGACGACATGGCCAGGACTTCCTGGAACATGCGACGCATCATCGCCAAGTACCAGGAAACCTTCAGCGTCATTGAAAGGGTCTGTATATGAACTTGTGAAGTACTTACTCCTGCACAATAGGTTAGGGGTTGATAGTGAACAAGTAAGACAATGCATTCTCTTTCCCACCACCTCCTTTCTACTTGTAGTGTCCAAAGCCAGTGGTTGTGGCAGTGCAGGGAGCTTGTGTTGGAGGAGGTGAGTTTTGGTGGTATATTACTGATTTGCTTGTGACCGTGAGGCCTTGCAAAGCTTTCATATATTATTTACAAAATGTGACTGTTTCTTCTCCGGTGAAGGTGTTCTGTAATACAGCTGTAATGGCTTGTCATGTTATAACATGTACGTGTCCTGTTAGGAGTGGATCTGATCACAGCCTGTGATATCCGTCTCTGCACTCAAGATGCCTGGTTTCAGGTGAAGGTAAGTGGGCTTAACTACATCTCCTCAGCCCCAATGACCGTCTCCATGAGGACCAAGGTCCAGGGGACATCTACAGGTCTTTGCAGACTTTACGTCAGATTCAGCCTTTTTACGATTATCACGTCACACTGCGATCAACCTGGCCAGATTGTACAATTTGCTTCAGTTCTGTCATCACATTCTGCGATTGGTTTGCGAGGCTCCGTCAGCCGACGTAGGATACATCAACTGCAGCGGTGTATTTCATCTGCGCATGTGCCAGCACTGCAAGCCTCACTATGCTTATGCCCGAGTGAAGTGAGTTTTGAAAAACTAAAAGTATTCATCTTAAAATAGCTTTCACACACAAACTTCATATGTCAAACTCACAATCAAATAAGCTTCCCCAAAATAACATGGTCGCTGTGGTAAAGCGCTTATTTTGATTGGCCCTTTTGAGCATTTATCAAAATCCAATCAGGTAGCCTGATATCAGATGTCATGTTAACAAGGTTATTATGGGAATCTCTCTTCTTGCACTGCATGAAAACGTTTAAATCAAACTATTATATGAATCTGACTATTCACTATTGTATTATTTTGTGTGCATACTCAGTGCCGGCCGTGTTCCTATGGGTCAGTCACCAGGATCGGCTCGTAACATCAGCCACACTACACGATAAAGGCCCAAAAATGTGGACACTGCCAGAACTTTGTCGAAGACTACGACCGCACGTATTGGTACTTAATCGGCAGACCTAGACCCTGTTACGCTCAACGAGCCAAGACGTAGTGGTACTGAACCAGCAGACCTAGACCCTGTCACACTGAACGAGCCAAGACGTAGTGGTACTGAACCTGCAAACCTAGACCCTGTCACACTGAACGAGCCAAGACGTAGTGGTACTTAACCAGCAGACCTAGACCCTGTCACACTGAACGAGCCAAGACGTAGTGGTACTGAACCAGCAGACCTAGACCCTGTCACACTGAACGAGCCAAGACGTAGTGGTACTGAATCTGCAGACCTAGACCCTGTCACACTCAACGAGCCAAGATGTCCAACGATCATTTATGACCTAAGAATTTGCCCACGACGTGGACATTTTGTCTGGGATGGCAAAATCGTGGCATAAGACAGCTGAAATCGTGCCGTCTACAAAGGCCGTAACTGGTATCTGTTGTCTGTAGCATCCACCAGGTGGACTCTCATAGTGGAGAAAAGACAGAATGATAAGAAAAATATACTTGTTAAATCTGCTTTGTATCTCTGAGTCATGTGAAAGGTCTGCCTTTCTTACAGGAAGTAGATATTGGCCTAGCAGCTGACGTTGGAACTCTGCAGCGCCTACCTAAAGTCATTGGGAGCCGGAGGTAAGAGCAAGCATTTGATATGCGTTCATTACACCGTAATGCTGCGTTGTAGTCCCTCTGCTTGCATTCATAAACCAAGAAACACTGAGTGCTTCCCTGTATTGTTCTGAAGAGAGATCCCTTATCATATGTATCATCTTCTTTCCTCTCCAGCCTGGTGAATGAGTTGGCTCTGACAGCGAGGAAGATGTACGCCGATGAGGCCAAGGAAAGTGGATTAGTCAGGTATGAAAACAACGTGTGCG
This sequence comes from Oncorhynchus clarkii lewisi, assembly GCF_045791955.1. Lineage (NCBI taxonomy): Eukaryota > Metazoa > Chordata > Actinopteri > Salmoniformes > Salmonidae > Oncorhynchus > Oncorhynchus clarkii. The sequence continues at coordinate 11,887,267 of NC_092173.1, read as the reverse complement.
TGCGTGTATTTGTTGTGTATGTGTGTTAGGTACTCATACACTCTTTTCCTGTGTAGCCGTGTATTTCCGGACAAGGAGGCGATGTTGGCTGGCGCTCTTGAGATGGCAGGGGAGATAGCAGGCCGCAGCCCTGTGGCTGTCCAGGGAACCAAGGTCAACCTGATCTACTCCAGAGACCACAGTGTGGCAGAGGGCCTGAACTACATGGTGAGGCTCAGTACTTACAAGGATGCTCACAACACCACACACGTCACTGTGGCAACAACATAGGCTATCAAGAACACAACCCAGTACAGATAACCATGTCTCTTAAACAAGCGTAGCGTTCTGATAAGGTGGGTGGGATTTTTAAAAAGTAGATGTCATTGGAAGTCCAAAATCTGAAATATCTGAAAAAACAAAAAAAGTTAGAATGAATTACACAATGAGGCTGAGAGTTCAGTCTGTCTCTCTCCTGTCTTCAGGCAACGTGGAACATGAGCATGCTGCAGACGGAGGATGTCATGAAGTCAGCTGCAGCCTCCATGGAGAAGAAGAGTCCTAAAACAATAACTTTCTCCAAGCTCTGAACCTGAGGAGCAGAAACAGGCTGAAGTGCAGCTTTTCTTAGGCGAGGGGGAATGGATGGAGGGGATTATCTACTGAACTAGTGGATACAATTTGTATGTCTCTGCGTCCAGTATTAAGGAAGTTTGAGGTAGTTTTGGGCGTTAGCGATAGCTTACATTAACGTTAGTGCTGGAAGTCTTTGCTGTACCCGAACACTTCCAGTGTTTGCGCTCTAGCATGCTCGCTGTACCCGAAGACTTCCAGTCTTTGCACTAAGCTAGTTAACAATTGGCTCGCAAATCTACCTCGTAGCTTCCTTCATACTGGACGCAGAGACATGCAAATAGTATCCACGAGTTCATCTGGGTCGGTTGATAAATGCCAAAATGACCAACTATCCATTTCAGCTAATATGAAAAGGACTTATTTCGCCTCCTGACTCCAGCAGATGCATATGTTTGTGTGTTGGTGCCTTGTTGTCTGTCAGAATCACCCAAAGCAGAGCTGTCTGTAAACTAAAGAGTTAGGGGCCTCTCTCTTGCTAGCTCCGCATGCAGGATTCAGGTTGGGTACTCTATCAACCAGCCTCACACTTTTGTAAATCTATAAAAATGATTGCATCATAAAACCTTTTTTAATGATTTTTTTTGTAAAAGATGAACTGAGCCTAAGGGCCCTGTTTCAACATGTTAAGTGTTTGTGCTGAGTTTTATGCTTTGTGCATACAATTCAATACCTAAATGTGAAGTGTATGCATCTTTTCACCAAGCCAATGCTCATAGTGTCGTTTTAGTTTGGACCACTGCCACCGTTGGAGGAGATATGCCTATTGCCCAGACTCACTTGCTGCGTCTTGATTACGCTCAACTCGCGACTTGTTTACTATAAATATGCACAGTGGGCAATCAGGGAAGCCCGGGGTGGACTAAAAACGTTGGTCACGCCATAAAAGCAGGCGTTCTCCTCGCATTAAGAAGGCAAGGTTGTCCGACCATTGTGTAGACCTATATCAGTAAAGAGGTCGTAGTTGGAGGCCTGAAGATGCTTCTGTCTCCCATCCGTTGTATCATCCTTCTTCTCCTTGTGAACTTCGTCTATTCTGGTACGTTAACGATCCATAATGAACTGATCATTTAAAAAAAATACTCAAATGATAAAATAAGGTAGGGCAGAGTTGGGTCGGTTGAGCCACCCTTGTTCCTAGGAAACGATACACAAAATGTATAATTTGACCAAATATTTAGTAAGAGGTGATTTCTGAAGGAAGAAAACGCATGGTAAAAAAGTGGTAAACAAGTTGCGTTCAAAAACAGTTTTTCACCAAGTTAATTTAATGTGTTAGAGGTATCATGATGCTTGTAATGAAACAGAAGTAGATCATTTTAATATTGTCCTATACATCATTGGGGTTTCTAAGCTCCTATATGAGGTTTTATACCTAGCATGAAAGTACATCCATGTGTGTGAGCTGATATAATATACACGTTGATCATATATCATTAAAATGCACAGGCCTATAGTTTTAATTATTGAGGTGAATCCATAAAATTGTGGTATTCAGAGAAACGAAATTGGATAATCTAGAAGCTATATTTAGATAGTTATGTGAAATTGTCTGCTTAAGAATTGAGCACATATATAAAAGTTTATTCTGTTCTTAAGTGTCTTAACTAATACATGGTTTATTAACACTAAGTATGTTTTGAATTATAATAAAACCCATGAAAAATAAAATAAACATGGGCTTGGCTGTCGGGTATGAATTAGACTGATAAGGTTGTGGCAGAGGGTTTTAACTTATCAGCAAAAGCCATGTGCTGAGACCATCAGGAATAAATACAAAATTGTATCCAATCCAAAAAGGTATGTGACACGTTTAGATAGCCCTTTTTGTAGAACGAAATGTGAGAGATAATTGTAGAAATTGTTAAGGAGTTGCATATGCGCACATTCAGATGTTCAAGTCTAAGGAGGCTCTCGTGGTTTGACCAACAAATACGTGCGTAATTTATGTCCATATGTGACTTTACGCGCAACTACAAACGATTGAACTTCTCGTATTATCTCTATATTTGCCGTTCCTGTCGTTCTTGCTGTGCACAGTGCATTGGATTTCATATCACATTTGACATTTCATAGGACGAGTTCTGAGGAAGATCAAGGAGCACGTGCGTAAAATCCAGTATGAGAAAGCGAAGAAGAATGTGCTGATGAGCGCAGTCAACGGGCATAAGCCCATGAGCGAAGTGAGAGACGGGAAAATTCACCAACCCCTGGACCACTTCGACAGTCAAAACGATGAAACATTTCCTCAGGTGACCCACCACCTACCTATACGTGCACCTACAGTGAGGTCCAAATGTATTTTTGGTTGTTTTGGCTCTGTACTCCAGCACTTTGTATTTTAAATGATACAATGACTATGAGGTCAAAGTGCAGACTGTCAGCTTTAATGTGAAGGTATTTTCATCCATATAGGGTGACAGCACTTTTTGTACATAGTCCCCCCATTTAGGGCACCAAAAGTATTAGGACAAATTCACTTATGTGTATTGGACTATTCAAAAGTGTAGTATTTGATGCCATATTCCTAGCGCGCAATGACTACAGCTTGTGACTACAAACTTGTTGGATGCATTTGCATTTTTGATTTGGTTGTGTTTCAGAGAATTTTGTGCCAAATAGAAATTAATGGTAAATAATGTATTGTGTCATTTTGGAATCACTTTTATTGTAAATGTTTAGAAATGAATGTCTACATTTTTGTGGATGCTACCATGATTATGGATAATCCTGAATGAATCATGAATAACAAAACAAACTGCAAATGCTTCCAACATGTTGGAAGAGTCACAAGCTTGATGTGGTCATTGTGTGCTAGGAATATGGGACCAAATTCTAAACTTTTGACTACTTTAATACACATGTAAGTGAATTTGTCCAAATACTTTTGTTCCCTAAAATGGGGGATGTGCTGTGATTACACTCAAATGTATATACCACTGACAGTGCACTTTAACCTCAGTCATTCTATAATTCCAAAGTACTGGAGTACAGAACCAAAACAACAACACATTAGTTGCTGTCCAAACACTTTTGTACCTCATTGTGTACAGGTTATTTGCAGCCCCCCCGCCCTCTTGTTCTCTTGCTTCCCTTCCGTCTCTCACCCTCTCTCTCTTTCAGAGGTTTTTCGTGAATGAAGCCTATTGGGAGCGTCCTCATGGCCCAGTGTTCCTGTTCATCGGAGGGGAGGGCCCCATCTCTGAGTTCAATGTGCTGGCAGGTACACACAAAGTTCCCTCGTCACGCTCTTAAGTAATATGAAAAGAAAATGGAAATGCATTGACACGATAAGTTAGGCTTACATAGGTGTTATGAATTTGATACTTGTCATTAGTTACAAGTCAATGCCTGTTCTTTGGATGTTGTGTTGTTGATACCTCAACCAACTCTTAACCTCCCTCTATTTTTCCTCTCCGCTCCTGCTTTGTGTGTATCTGTAGGCCACCATGTGGACATGGCTGAGGAGCACGGTGCTCTGCTTGTGGCCCTGGAGCATCGTTTCTATGGCGAGAGCATCAACAAAGATGGCCTGGAGACTGATAACCTGGGAGACCTGTCCAGCCAGCAGGCGTGAGTACTGGTGGGAGGAGGGAGTCAATGTGATGACGTTGAATCAATGTTGAAAATGGATTGGATTTGCAAAAAGTCATCAACGTGAGGGTATTTTGTATTTTTTTCACCCAACTTTGAACCTACATCTAATGGCATGGTAACATTTTTGGTTGATTTCATGTTGAATTCACATTAGTTGACAACTCAACCAAATGTAAATCAAAACTAGACGTTGAACTGATGTCTGTGCCCAGTGGGTTGCTATTTGACAAAGGCAGAGAGCTTTTGAGTGGGCTTGAATTGGGCAGAGATTGAATTGCATTTTCTCTGCCATCTCTTGGTTTCCAGTCTTGCCGACGTCGCAGAATTCCATCAATACATCAGCGATCGCTTTGACCTCTCTGACAAGAATACCTGGATCAGCTTTGGAGGTTCCTATGCTGGGGCCTTGTCTGCCTGGCTCAGGGGAAAGGTACAGTAGAGAGAACAACACTGTCTATATTTATACTTAGGACTGGACAGCAGTGTTACTGTATGCTGGTCTACTCTATTCCATGGTAATAATAGTAAATCATGTTCTCTGTTCCTGCTCTTCCAGTTCCCTCACCTGGTCTACGGTGCTGTGGCCTCCTCTGCTCCTGTCAAAGCCAAACTGGACTTCTCCACCTTCAACAAAGTAAAGATCTCATCATTAGTATTCATTTTAGTAGTAGTAGTAGTAGTAGTGGTAGTGGTGGTAGTTGTAGTAGTGGTGGTAGTTGTAGTAGGCAAACTAGTAACTGTGGCACTATTTATAGTGTTAATAGCATGGTAGATGTTATGTTCAGCTGTATGGACAAAGGTGAAAAAAAAACCCTGGTGTTACTCTCTTCCAGGTGGTGGGTCTGAGCCTTGCGGACGAGGACGTTGGAGGTTCAGATAAGGTTTGACAACATTTACAGTAGATGTGGGCGCTTGAAATCATGTGTTGGAGTTTCTGACTGTATGAGTCTCCTACTGTGGGATTTGACTTTCTCTGTCACTGTCTCTCTCTCTCTCTCTCTCTCCTCCAGTGTGTGGGGGACATCTGGGAGGCATTTGCTGCCGTGGAGGCCGCCCTGTTTGCAGGAAATGCCACTGAGGTGGGGAAGGACTTTGGGTGCTGTGAGATCCCTGAGGATCTGGAGGACCAGATCGAGGTCATGCAGAGCCTGGCCGACATCGTCATGGGAACCGTGGAGTACAACGAGGAGGGGGGAATCCTGACTATTGAGGAGATCTGTAAAATAATGACCAATGAGACAGAGACCTACGATTCGGAGACTGAGGCATACGACCGGCTGATCAAGCTGGTGCAGGTATGAGGTGTATTTTGTGTGTGTGTGTGTGTACACACACACACACGCACACACACATAAAATGACAATTCATTGATTAACCAGCAGAGGGCTGTATTGATCTACAGTTGTGCATCCCCTTGCCTTGACTGATCTAATCAAATTGTATTTGTTAAATGCACCGAATACAACAGGTGTAGTAGACCGTACAGTGAAATTCTTACTTACAAGCCCCTCACCAAAAATGCAGTTAAAACCTGTTGAGTGTAGGGGGCAGTATTTTGATGTTTGGATGAAAAACGTACCCAAATGAAACTGCCTATTTCTCAGGCCCATAAGATAGAATATGCATGTAATTGTCAGATTAGGATAGAAAACACTCTAAAGTTTCCAAAAATGTCAAAATATTGTTTGTGAGTGTAACAGAACTGATATTGCAACTAGGAAATCCAACTAGGATTTTATTTTGAAAGCTCCCTGTTCCATTGCATGCCTTCCCTCCATTTAAAGGGATATCAACCAGATTCCTTTCCCTATGGCTTCCACCTGGTGTGAACAGTCTTTAGACATAGTTTCAGCCTTTTATTCTGAAAAATGAGCAAGAACGATCACATAGCGTCAGTGGATGGCTGGGTGCCAGCAGAGTTTTGCATGTGCAACAGCTTGGAGCAGACATTTTGTCTCTCTCTCCTATTGAAAAAGCTACGGTCCGGTTGAAATATTATAGATTATTTATTGTAAAAACAACCTGACGATTGATTATAAAAAACGTTTGACATGTTTCTACGAACTTTACGGATACTATTTGGAATTTGGGTCTGCCCAGGCGTGACCGCGCGAGCCTGTGGATTACTGAACATAGAGCGCCAACCAAATGGAGGTATTTTGGATATAAAAATTATCTTTATGGAACAAAAGGAACATTTATTGTGTAACTGGGAGTCTCCTGAGTGCAAACATCTGAAGATAATCAAAGGTAAGCGATTAATTTTATTGCTTTTCTGACTTTCGTGACCAATCTACTTTGCTGCTAGCTGTTTGTAATGTTTTGTCTGCTGAGAGAGATGTCCTTATATAAACGCTTGGTTTGCTTTAGCTGTAAAGTTTTTTTTAAATCTGACACGCCAGGTGGATTAACAACAAGCTAAACTGTGTTTTGCTATATTGCACTTGTAATTTCATGAAAATTAAATATTTTTAGTAATTTAATTTGAATTTGGCGCTCTGCAATTCAGCGGATGTTGACGAAAATGATCCCGCTAACGGGATGGGTGCGCCAAGAAGTTTTAAAGAAATAGAGTTAAGAAAATATTTACTAAATAAAGTCAAAAATAAAAATTAACACAACAAAATTACATAACAATAACGAGGCTATATACAAGGGGTACCGGTACTGAGTCAGTTTGTGGGGGTACAGGGAGGCCATTTGATTAATTGTTCAGCTGTCTTATAGCTTGGGGGTAGAAGCTGTTAAGGAGCCTTTTGGACCCAGACTTGACGCTCCGGTACCACTTTCCGTGCGGTAGTAGAGAGAACTGTCTATGACTTGGGTGACTGGAGTCTTTGACAATCTTTTGGGCCTTCCTCTGACACCGCCTAGTGTACAGGTCCTCGATGGCAGGAAGCTTGGCCCTAGTGATGTATTGGCCAATACCCACTACCCTCTGTAGCACCTTACGGTCGGATGCTGAGCAGGTGCCATACTAGGCAGGTATGCAACCGGTCAGGATGCTCTCGATGGTGCAGCTGTAGAACTTTTTGAGGATCTGGGGACCCATGCCAAATCTTTTCAGTCTCCTGAGGGGGAAAAGCTGTTGTCGTGCCCTCTTCACAACTGTCTTGGTGTGTTTGGACCATGATAGTTTGTTGTTGATATGGAACTTGAAACTCTCGACCCGCTTCACTGCAGCCCCGTCAATGTTATTGGGGGCCTGTTCAGCCTTCCTTTTCCTGTAGTCCATGATCATCTCCTTTGTCTTGCTCACATTAAGGTAGTGGTTGTTGTCCTGGAGGCGAAAGAAAAGCACACCTTTTTAGGCGAGATGCTGGCTAGCGGAGTAGAACACTTGAAAAATGAAAGGAGAGCCGCACACTCTAGGGGCTCAGATACAGTCATTTAATAACCAACATTTCAACAGACAAGCTGTCTTCATCAGGGTATAATGACAAACACAGCAGGTCACTAGTTTATATAATGTCAAAGGACACACACAGGTGTCTGTAATCATGGCCAGGTGTGGCCTGATATCATTGGTTAATCTTCACATATCAAAATAACATACCAAAAACATGGATAGCATATGATCATAGATACAAGTTGGCTGCATAGGCCTACAGAGATTTACAACAGAAAAATCACAAGAATGGCTTCAAATCAAAGTCTACATTGAGACCAAAGGGAGCAAGGGTCTTTAAATTAAAGATCCAGGCAGCCTCTCGATTTAACAATAAATTGTCGAGTTCACCCCCTCTCCTATGGAGGGTGACAAGTTCGATGCTGATATAACGTAGGGACGAAATCGAGTGGTTTGCTTCCAAAAAGTGGGCCGCAACTGGGTAAGTCGAGTTTTTGCACCTAATGGTGCTACGATGCTCAGAGATTTGTACTTTTAATTTGCGCTTTGTTTTACCCACATAATTTTTACCACAAGGACAAGTTATAAAATAAATAACTGCCTTAGTGGAGCACGTAATAACACCTTTGATTGGGATCAGTTTCCCTGTTTGGGGGCGTTTGAAGGATCTACATTTATAAGTACCATTGCATTGAGCACAGCCATTACACTTGTAGTTTCCATCCAGTTAGGGGCACAAATAGATGTTGTGCAGGGATATCTTGGGGTGGTAAATCAGAGTTTATCAGTTCATCTCTGAGATTTCTGCCCCGCGAGAATAAGATCAAGGGGGGGTCTGAAAACACATTACCGATACTGTCATCAGATCTTAGAATGTGCCGATGTTTGTGAACAATTTCCTTCATTTGTTCAGAGCACTTTGAATAGCGGGTAGTTAGAACACAAGAATACTTCTTTTTGCGAGACTGTCCTTGAAAAAGATCATGTCTCGGTTTGTTTTGAATTTTCTCAATGGCGGTAACCATTTTTGTACCCCCTCTCATTGAATCTTCTTTGCGTCTCAGCCATATTTCTGTCGAAATCTGATTGTTTTTTGCAAATTGCAAGTGGTTGTTGTCCTGGCACCACACTGCCAGGTCTCTGACCTCCTCCCTATAGGCTGTCTCATCCTTGTCGGTGATCAAGCATACCACTGTTGTGTCGTCAGCAACCTTAACGATGGTGTTGGAGTCGTGTTTGGCCATGCAGTCGTGGGTGAACAAGGAGTACAGGAGGGGACTAAGCACGCTCCCCTGAGAGGCCCCGGTGTTGTGGATCAGGGTGGCTGATGTGTTGTTTCCTACCCTTACCACCTAGGGACGGCCCATCAGAAAGTCCAGGATCCAGTTGCAGAGGGAGGTGTTTAGTCCCAGGGTCCTAAGCTTACTGATGAGCTTCGTGGGACTATGGTGTTGAACGCTGTAGTCAACGAACAGCATTCTCAAATAAGTGTTCCTTTTGTCCAGGTGGGAAATGGCAGTGTGGAGCGTGATTGTAGAACAGTCAGGGAACACTGTTACTGTGTGTGTTTGTATTAGATCTACCGGGCCACAGGCGAGGAGCCCTGTCTGGATGCGTCCCACAAGCAAACCATCCAGGACCTGAGTGACACGAATCTGGACTCTGCCTACAATGGAGAGAGACAGTGGTACTACCAGACCTGCACCGAGTTCGGCTTCTGTGAGTACTGCTCCACCACACAACACTGTCACTCCTAGAGGAGATACATTGGGGTACGAAATTATTCACACCCTTGATAAAGATGAGCAATAATGACTGTATAAAATAAATCATTAAAATACTGAGCTACATTATATTGTATGCAAAAAATTGGGAAATTATTTTATACTAAAACTATTTTATACTAGAACAGCAAAGAGATTTTGTTTAATAAGTAATACATGTTTTTCTCTATAACAGTAGGAGTAAACATTATTTACACCCCTAAATATTCCTATAAAAAAAGTATTTGGTGTCAAAAGTTTAGTATTTGGTTGCATATTCCTAGCATGCAATGACTACATTAAGCTTGTGACTCTAAAAACATGTTGGAAGCATTTGCAGTTTGTTTTGGTTGTGTTTCAGATTATTTTGTGCCCAATAGAAATGAATGGTACATAATGTATTTTGTCATTTTGGAGTCACTTTATTATAAATCAGAATAGATAATAAGAATGTTTCGAAACACTTCTACAGTAATGTGGATGCTACCATGGTTACGGATAATTCTGAATGAATCGTGAATAATGATGAGTAAGAATGTTACAGAGGGTCAAAGATCATACCCCCAAGACATGCTAACCTCACACCATTCCCAATAACAGGGGAGGTTAGCATGTCTTGGGGGTATGATCTTTGACCCTCTGTAACATTCTTACTCATTATTCTCGATTCATTCAGAATTATCTGTAACCATGGTAGCATCCAGATTACTGTCGAAGTTTAGGAATATGGGACCAAATACTAACCTTTTGACTATTTAATTTATAAGAATCTTTAGGGGTGTGAATATTTTTGACCACTCCCTTTGAGAAAAAAATGACTTTTTAAACATCTTTCTCTGAGCAATAGCATTAGTATAAATATATATAATTTCCCATTTTTTTGAGTATACAATGTAGCTCAGTATTTGAATAATTTATTTTATACAGCTATTATTGCTCCTCTTTATCAAGGGTGTCAATAATTTCGGGCCCCACTGTACATTTACCAAGCTTACGTCCCCACGTAGAAGCAAGGTATTTGTTTCAATCAGTGAGTTGAGTGCTCACAGCACTGGAGGGTAATTAAAACAAAAAACAGTCCAGACTCCAGACTTCATTTCCCCCTAAGCAGCACATTCATAAGCCCAGTGCATTAACACTAGCTGTGCAAAGCTCCCACTCTTTGGTACAGTATCACTCATTATAGGATCTGTTTTACAATATGCCCATAGCCACCCAGCTGTATCTCACATTACAGAAATACAACTACACATCATAATTCAATAGAAATGTATTGTTTTTCTATGGCTTACCTCATCATTGTTTGGTTATGACAGTCCAGACGTGTGAGGACGCCAGCTGTCCCTTCTCCCGCATGCTGACCCTGCAGGCTCAGACCGACCTGTGTCCTGAGGTGTTCAACATCCCCCAGCACAGTCTGCCCGGACACATCGCCTTCACCAACAAGTACTATGGAGGAGACCACCCCGACACCGACAGGGTGCTCTATGTCAACGGTGAGCAGAGACTTCACAGATAGATACAGTAGATAGGCGATGCCTAGTCAGCTGCACAACTGAATGCATTCAGCCGAAATGTGTCTTCCGCGTTTAACCCAACCAGGTGCTGGGGGGGGGGGGGGGGGGGGGGGGGTTATTGGCGCCCGGGGAGCAGTTGTTGTTCGAAGGCAGAACGGCTTGGGGATCCGAACCAAGCGACCTTTCGGTTACTGGCCCAACCACCGGATAGATGAATGGATCGATCGATAGATAGTCGGAGGTTTAAACCATTACCTCTCATTACATCATAGTGTAATTTAAACCCACTGGCAGTGAATCAATGTGCTGTGTCTATGTGAGTGATTGTGTGACAGCAGAGGTGGTTGGTGGGAGGAGGACAGGCTCAAAGTAATGGCTGGAATGGAATCAATGGAATGGTATCAAACATATGGAAACCACATGATTGACCAGCCATTACAATGAGCCCATCCTCCTGTAACTCCTCCCACCAACCTCCTCTGTGTGACAGTCAGTATATGACCTGTCCCTCTGGTCTGTGACCTGTGACCTCTGTCAGGTGACATTGACCCCTGGCGTGAGCTCAGCGTTCTGGAAGAGGACTTGGACAAGGAGGACAAAGATATGGCCATCCTCATCAAGGGCACCTCCCACTGTGCCGACATGAACCCCGGCGGCGCTGCAGACCGCCCCGCCCTGAAGCAGGCCCGCAAAGTACGGCACACGGCAGGCTAGACAACACTAAGTTGATGTAACTGAGAGAGACACTGACTGTGAGCTTTGGTGGCACATGAAGAGTAATGTGTGTTTCAGAACTGTATGTCTCAATTGAACACTTTGGGCCGGTTTCCCAGAAACAAAAAAAGCATGGTCAATGGTCAATAGCTTGTTAGTCCAAGACTAAACTAAATCTGTGTCCAGGAAACTGCCCCATTGTCTATCTCTTATGTCATTAGTGAATATTATTTTTAAACTTCTCTTCCCCTCATCCTGATCTGTCTTTTTTCTCTCTGGTTGTCAGGCCATTGAGAGGAAAGTTGCCAAGTGGCTGAAGGAAGCTGCCTGGAAGCTTGTGGGCTGATGGACCCAACGACAGGTTACCTGATCATCTGACCTTCCTGACCATCACTCAGCCAATCAAACTTTGGGCAGTGAATCACATGGTGCTGTGGACTGAGCCCCTCTTCATGTTTCTCCCCATGGGTCAGGTCCTCTAAGGTGGTGTTCTTCTGGTTTTTTTTCTAACATTCTTCTAGTGTTTTCCTATTGTTTTTCCTATGGTTTTTCCTGGTGTTTTCCTAACATTTTTCTAGTGTTTTTCCTATGGTTTTTCCTGGTGTTTTCCTAATGTTTTTCTAGTGTTTTTCCTATGGTTTTTTCTGGTGTTTTCCTAATGTTTTTCTAGTGTTTCTCCTATGGTCTTTCCTGGTGTTTTCCTAATGTTTTTCTAGTGTTTCTCCTATGGTTTTCCTGGTGTTTTCCTAATGTTTTTCTAGTGTTTTTCCTATGGTCTTTCCTGGTGTTTTCCTAATGTTTTTCTAGTGTTTTTCCTATGGTCTTTCCTGGTGTTTTCCTAATGTTTTTCTAGTGTTTTTCCTATGGTCTTTCCTGGTGTTTTCCTAATGTTTTTCTAGTGTTTTTCCTATGGTCTTTCCTGGTGTTTTCCTAATGTTTTTCTAGTGTTTTTCCTATGGTCTTTCCTGGTGTTTTCCTAATGTTTTTCTAGTGTTTTTCCTATGGTTTTTCCTGGTGTTTTCCTAATGTTTTTCTAGTGTTTTTCCTATGGTTTTTCCTGGTGTTTTACTAATGTTTTTCTAGTGTTTCTCCTATGGTTTTTCCTGGTGTTTTACTAATGTTTTTCTAGTGTTTCTCCTATGGTTTTTCCTGGTGTTTTCCTATTGTTTTAACTGGTGTTTTTCCTGGTGTTTCCCTAACGTTTTTCTAGTGTTTTTCTAACGTTATTCTAGTTTTTACTTTTGTGGTTTTCTAACATTTCTCTAACGTTTTGTATTTTTCCTAACGTTTTTATAGTGTTTTTCTAACGTTTTCATAGTGTTTATTGAACGTTTTTATAGCGTGCCTGAATTTACTCCAGTATATAAGTTATAGATTTATATTTTAACAGACAGTTTTAGTAATTTAGGGAAACACAGTATTTAAGTTTCCTAACTACGCACTGGTAGCGTATAGCTAACCAGATAGTCTCAGTATAAGACGACTTTAACATCATGGAGTGTTCTAAGGTTTACAGACTGTTCACACATTTTCTTGGTCTGGATTCAGTGAAGTTATCTCAGACAAAACATTATCTGAATGTGTGCTGGATTGCTTTGTAGCGTGTGTGGATCTTTTTTAGGAGGAGTTAATTTGATTTAATCCTGCGAGTTGGAAAAGTATCATCAATAAAACTTTGCTGATAATCTGGTGTCTGTTTTCTGTGGATTGTGGGATATTGTTGTTGACTGAAATTCATTTTAAGAGATATTTTACCGCCAAACTATTTTTTGTATTTTGTTTATTAGCCCACTGTTACTAAGATCCCAGAAGAATGTGCATGGCAGCAGTCGAGTTTCAGTATAGAGCAAAAACTGTGATGATGATGCAAATTATATTCAAATGACTAAATATGCTAAGAAAGTTGACTAAAATATCACCTTTTTTAACTGTTTAAATCTTTAATCTCAGCAGGGGGCGCCAATGCTATACACATATATCCAGTCAATGGCACATTTCCAGTTTATAAAACTCTGAAGACTGTTGTGTGTTTGAGTTTGTTTACATGCATGTTTGTGGTGGTCTTCATGAATACATTAACATAAACAATATATGTGCCAGCATATTGAGGTATTTAGCACCATGTGTGTCTTTGTGTATGTTTAATTATCTTTGCACTTTGAGTGTGTGGGTGTCTGATCTGTTTGTGTGTGTCATCCGTGCATGCAAAATAGTGTGTGTGTGTGTTATTTTTTGTGTGCATCGTTGAGTTGGTGCAGATACTGTGTGTGTTTGTGAGTTACGAGAGAGGTGAGCAAGAGCCAGTTGTCCCAAGGCCATCTGTTACCCCGTGGGGTGGAGGGGTGGTGATGGTCCTGCTGCTCAGGCCTGCCCCTCGCTGATTGATGATCTCCACTCCCCCGGATTCGACCAGGTCACGACCTCCCACTACTGACCACCCTACAGAGAGAGCTCAATCACACACACAACGCACACACAACTCCTGTTAGTGATAATAAACTACAGTTTATTTTACTAGGACACACACACATAATAACACATACACTCTCAGATACACTCTCAGTGCTGTACTTCCATGCACACATTCACATTCAAGCACACACAGAGCGTCTTTAGCAGTTACACAGCAGTCCATTTCCCACAGTACCCAACCGCATGGAGCCCCTCAATGTTTAGATACACACACACAGTGTGGCTTAGATTCACTCACACCCCAGCATGTTCCTTCTTGCTTGTCTCTCTCTGGTGGATGTTTGAATTATACCCAGGTTGTGGGGTATGATAAGACCTTTACTACTTCCTGTTCTGGGAGTGAGTACACACCAGGACTAGCCAGGTGGCTCAGTATGCTTTTCTCCATGTCGTGCATATATTCCTATTTGAATGAAAAGCACACATATTCTCCAACATGGAGAGAGAGAGTGACCACATTAGAGACACATATTTCCCACAGATCACACAAAGAATTTGAAAACAAATCAAACATTGATGAACTCCCATATCTGTTAGGCGAAATACAGCAGTGTGCAATCACAGCAGCAGGATGTGTGGCCCGTTGCCATGACAAAAGGGCAACCAGAGGAGCACAAACAACAATGTAAATACCACCCATATTTATATCTTTATTTCATATTTCATCATACTTTATCTACTTGCACATTGTTACAGCACTGTACATAGCAAATAATATATTTTAAATGTCTATGTTCTTTCAAACTTTTGTGAGTGTAATGTTTACTAATGTTTCCCTTGTTTACTTCCCTTTTGTTTGTCTCTTCCATTTGCTTTGGCAATGTAAACATGTCAATAAAGCCTTTTGAATTGAATTGAATTGAGAGAGAGTGAGAGAGACCAACCTTCTGAGATTCTCGCACTTAATACCATTACTATATCACATTCTATACATCTATACTAGTATAGGCCTACACCAAATATGATCAAATCAAATGTTATTTGTCACATGTGCCAAATACAACAGGTGAAATGAAATGCTTACAAGCCCTTAACCAACAATGCAGTTTTAAGAAAAATACCTACAAAAAAATAAAATAAAAGTAACAAATAATTAAAGAGCAGCAGTAAAATAACAATTATGAGGCTAAATACAGGGGGTACCGGTACAGAGTCACTGTGCTTTTAGGCCTTCTGACCAATATTCCTCATCTCTACAGTGCCGGCAGGTTTTTTTCCAAGCTCTTTTATCACCAATGTTACGTTATGTATTTATTATACACACACACACACAGACGCAATCACAGTATCAGCAAGCACTGACAGAGCGACAGGGAATGCTTTTTCTCTCTCTCATTCCCTCCCGTCTTCTCCCTCCCCCTCGCCTGTTCCCTTGATCAATGAGTAAGTTCCAGAGTCAGTTCTATTAATCAGAGCCTATCGGCTATCTGTCTCCCACAACAACCAATCACAGCAGCCCGACAGCTGGCCCATGACAAATGGAGCTGTGGGGGGGGCGGGGTGAGACGCACTTTATCTGATCTTAGTCAGGTCACAGCACATCTGCACTTACAGTTGATTCAAGATGATGATTGAAAACGCACACACTAGTGCACAGACAAGTGCACGCTCAACCACCTATAAGAGCACACATGCACACGCATGCACGCACGCATTTGGACACAAAGGGACACAGCACACACATTAACTCACGTACATTAGGTGCTTGCATAAAGGAACGCCCATGTATGTAGCTGTACAGGGACGTTTTACTAGTTTGCTAGTTTGCATTCCAACGCATTCTCTAGTGTTGGTGTTGACACGTTCTACTTGAAAAATGAATCTGCCACTTGAGGAAGAACTGATAAATGATTCCATGTTCAGCTTGTCTGTTGTTAGGGGTAAACAAACCATGGTCTGTTTCCATGCTGACAGTTCTGAAAACATTCTCAAACAAACACAGACAGACAGATAGACAGATAGACGTTCACACACGTACCCCCACTACCTACACACACACGCACGTACACACGTACACACACACACACACACACACACACACACACACACACACACACACACACACACACACACACACACACACACACACACACACACACACACACACACACACACACACACACACACACACACACCCCCTTCTTGGCCTATGGGCTCCCTAATGCACAGGAGAGCCAATGGGGAGAGCACTCTCTAAATGGCTCTATGTTCAGCACTCTTGTTTTTTTTCCTGTTCTCTTGACTCTCAGTGTTGTTACTGAACCTCCAGTCTCCTCTCCTCTCCTCTGGGCCGTAGAACTACACAATGCGTGTGTCCCGATAATATCTCCTGAAGTGTACACTCGTTCACTACTTCCCACAAATCTAAAGGCATTGGATTGGTCGAGGCGTGGGTTAGAGGGAGTTTTCACCATATTTCCTATACCAGCCATTTTCTTTCAAATCACTGTGCACACTGAGAGGAAGGAGAGAGGTGTCCCACTATCAATGGAACCCACGGTCACTCCTGTAACTCTCGGCTAAGCCCAACTGTGAACAGTATGACATATCTGCTGGTTCTGCTATGGCCTCCGTCCTCACACCTGAACCTTGATCAAAACAAATACATTTTTCCTTTGCATAATGACCCATTGCCAGAGATTCATTCAGATATTATTGCTAAGATTAGATTGCATCTCTTGCCATTACTTACATTTCCATCCGAGGTTAGCATGGCTCTGGGAGATCTGATTAATGTGGGATGCAGACCACATCACTTCTCTCCTTTGCCCCCCCCCCCCCCTCTTTCTTCTTCCCTCCCTTCATTTTTCCCCACATCTGTCCATCTATCATTCCCATGGCCAACGGAAGAGAATGAATCCCTCCATCCCATACCTCACTCTCCTGGACAGATGAGACTAAGGAGGGGAGTGATAGGAGAGGCTCGGGTTAGCTTTCATAATATTTCTCTAACATTGAGGAGAAAAACGAGTCAAAACCATGCGCTTCTTTTAAGGTCGTCGCTTCTTTGATACCACCAACAGGTGTGTGCTGGTGTGTGCAGGCCATGGGCCATAGCACAATGTGTGATGGCGTGATGTGAGTGTGTACGTGTGTGCATGTGTGTCTTGGTGCATGCGCTTAATTGTGTGTGTTTGCACATGTGTGTACTGGGTATTTGAAACATGTAGATGCACAGTACTACCAAGATGCATTAAATTATCTCAATGCAAAAATGTTTCCCTTCAAACCAAACAAATGACATTCTAGAGGCTTCGTCTCCTGACCAGTAAATAAAAGAAGTTATGACCCATCAACAGCACATATCCACATAACGTGACAGCATACAGTATCTGATGCAACACTGTTAAGCAGCCAGACACACACTGGCACACAAACATCCAGAATTCAATACGAAATTCCATAACCTCAAGACAATCAATTAGTTAATGAGGACATTTAATTACTGTAGTACTGGAGGGCGTCTTTTCATGTAATTGTTTGGGGGAAGGACAGAGCAAAAGAAGGATATGAAACCTTTAACCAATAGTCAAGGCGCTGTATTGGCCAGTTCTCATCTCTTCCATCCTCACTCCCCCTCCTCCCACCTCACCCAAGGCCCAGCCTCCTTCCCCAGCAGTGACAGGTAGATTAAAGGGCGTGATAGATGCCCCTCTCTCTATCTCCCTCCTCGCTCTTTCTCCATCTATCACTGGACCTGCTGTAATTGCGGCTGCGTCGAGCTGGCACTGCAAGCCTCCATCCATCTCCTTAATAACAAACAGTCAGGGAAACGGATGGGGCTCCAGCCCAGACTTAATCTCCATCTATAAGGAGAGTGGAGGAGGGAGGGAGGGAGGGAGAGAGTGAGAGGGGAACTAGGGAGAGAAACAAGGGGAGAAAATGAGAGAATGGCTGGCGAAAGGCAGTGATGACTTCACCAAAAGAAGGGAAACATGAAATGGTGGAGGGATGGAGAGGAGGAGTGTAGGGCAGGAGTGGGAGAGAGAGTGTTTAAGTGTAGTGAATGAAGTACAGTGTCAAAGCAGGTGGAGACAGAAATGCAGACAGGCAGAGAGAGAATAAGTTCACAGACAATATTTTCACGGTGATGAAAATGGGCTGGTAGGATGATAGAGAGAGAAAAAAGAGAGAGAGAAAGGGAGAGAGAGAGAGAGAGAGAGAGAGATAGATAAAGAAAGGGAGAGAGAGAGAGAGAACGGGAGATAGAGAGAGGGAGATGTCCTCATGTCCTCATGTGTGCTACCTATATCCCCCAAGTATAATCCCCATACTTTAATAATGACAACTTCTCCATCCTAGAGGTGGAGATCAACAATTTTCAGGATCAGGAAACATGTACTAGTCTGTGACGACCTAAATGCCAGAACTGGACAAGAACCCGACACCCTCAGCACACAGGGGGACAAACACATACCTGGAGCTGACAGCATTCCCTACCCCATATGCCCCCCTAGACAATATAACTAACAAAAATGTAACTCCTGCAACACAACTCCTGCAGCGCTGACTGTAGCTGGGTATGTACATAGTCAATGGTAGGCTTTGAGAGGACTCCTATGGTAGGTACACCTACAGCTCATCTCTTGACAGTAGTACTGTAGACTACTTTATCACTGACCTCAACCCAGAGTATCTTAGAGTCAGTCAGTCCACTGACACACCTATCAGATCACAGCAAAATCACACTCTACTTAAACAGAACTATGCTCAATCATTTAGGCATCAAAGACAAAGGAACTGAAGAATATTAAGAAATGCTATAGATGGAAGCAAAATAGTGTGTAAATCTACCAAAAAACTTAGGCAACAACTAATTCAATCCCTTCTAGACAATTTCCTGGACATAAGGTTTCACTGTAATAGTGAAGCTGTAAACTTGGCAGTAGAAAACCTGAACAGTATATTTGACTTCTCAGCTTCCCTATCAAACCGAAAGAAATTGAGAAACCTATCCAACCAAAAACATAGAGACCCAAAAAACCTTAGCCCGTGCCTTCACTATGGTGAATCACTAAAACAATACAAAAATACACTATGGAAAAATAAAGAACAGCACATCAGAAATCAGCTCAATGTACAGTAACTGAAGAATCCATAGAATCTAACCACTTCTGGGAAAATTCTAAACAAACGTAGATGTCACGCCCTGATCTGTTTCACTTGTTCCTGTGATTGTCTCCACTTCAAAATAGCTTTTGACTCAATTTGGCATGAGGGTCTGCTACACAAATTGATAGAAAGTGGCGTTGGGGGAAAAACATATGATGTTATGAAATCCATGTACACAAACAACTGTGCGGTTAAAATTGGCAAAAAAACACATTTCTTTCCACCGGGCCGGGGGGTGGGCCAGGGATGCAGCTTAAGCCCCACCCTCTTCAACATATACAGTGCCTTGCGAAAGTATTCGGCCCCCTTGAACTTTGCGACCTTTTGCCACCTTTTAGGCTTCAAACATAAAGATATAAAACTGTATTTTTTTGTGAAGAATCAACAAGTGGGACACAATCATGAAGTGGAACGACATTTATTGGATATTTCAAACTTTTTTAACAAATCAAAAACTGAAAAATTGGGCGTGCAAAATTATTCAGCCCCCTTAAGTTAATACTTTGTAGCGCCACCTTTTGCTGCGATTACAGCTGTAAGTCGCTTGGGGTATGTCTCTGTCAGTTTTGCACATCGAGAGACTGAAATTCTTTCCCATTCCTCCTTGCAAAACAGCTCGAGCTCAGAGAGGTTGGATGGAGAGCATTTGTGAACAGCAGTTTTCAGTTCTTTCCACAGATTCTCGATTGGATTCAGGTCTGGACTTTGACTTGGCCATTCTAACACCTGGATATGTTTATTTTTTAACCATTCCATTGTAGATTTTGCTTTATGTTTTGGATCATTGTCTTGTTGGAAGACAAATCTCCGTCCCAGTCTCAGGTCTTTTGCAGACTCCATCAGGTTTTCTTCCAGAATGGTCCTGTATTTGGCTCCATCCATCTTCCCATCAATTTTAACCATCTTCCCTGTCTCTGCTGAAGAAAAGCAGGCCCAAACCATGATGCTGCCACCACCATGTTTGACAGTGGGGATGGTGTGTTCAGCTGTGTTGCTTTTACGCCAAACATAACGTTTTGCATTGTTGCCAAAAAGTTCAATTTTGGTTTCATCTGACCAGAGCACCTTCTTCCACATGTTTGGTGTGTCTCCCAGGTGGCTTGTGGCAAACTTTAAACGACACTTTTTATGGATATCTTTAAGAAATGGCTTTCTTCTTGCCACTCTTCCATAAAGGCCAGATTTGTGCAATATACGACTGATTGTTGTCCTATGGACAGAGTCTCCCACCTCAGCTGTAGATCTCTGCAGTTCATCCAGAGTGATCATGGGCCTCTTGGCTGCATCTCTCTGATCAGTCTTCTCCTTGTATGAGCTGAAAGTTTAGAGGGACGGCCAGGTCTTGGTAGATTTGCAGTGGTCTGATACTCCTTCCATTTCAATATTATCGCTTGCACAGTGCTCCTTGGGATGTTTAAAGCTTGGGAAATCTTTTTGTATCCAAATCCGGCTTTAAACTTCTTCACAACAGTATCTCGGACCTGCCTGGTGTGTTCCTTGTTCTTCATGATGCTCTCTGCGCTTTTAACGGACCTCTGAGACTATCACAGTGCAGGTGCATTTATACGGAGACTTGATTACACACAGGTGGATTGTATTTATCATCATTAGTCATGTAGGTCAACATTGGATCATTCAGAGATCCTCACTGAACTTCTGGAGAGAGTTTGCTGCACTGAAAGTAAAGGGGCTGAATAATTTTGCACGCCCAATTTTTCAGTTTTTGATTTGTTAAAAAAGTTTGAAATATCCAATAAATGTCGTTCCACTTCATGATTGTGTCCCACTTGTTGTTGATTCTTCACAAAAAAATACAGTTTTATATCTTTATGTTTGAAGCCTGAAATGTGGCAAAAGGTCGCAAAGTTCAAGGGGGCCGAATACTTTCGCAAGGCACTGTATATCAACAAATTGACAAGGGCACTAGAACAGTCTGCAGCACCCGGCCTCACCCTACTAGAATCTGAAGTCAAATGTCTACTGTTTGCTGATGCTCTGGAGCTTCTGTCCCCAACCAAGGAGGGCCTACAACAGAACCTAGATCTTCTGCACAGATTCTATCAGACCTGGGTTCTGACAGTAAATCTCAGTAAGACAAAAATAATGGTGTTCCAAAAAAGGTCCAGTTGCCAGGACCACGAATACATTTATAAAACCCATTTCCCTTTATGGTTGTGAGGTCTGGGGTCCGCTTACCAACCAAGAATTCACAAAATGGGACAAACACCAAATTAAGAATCTGCAAGCAGAATTCTGCTAAAATATCCTAAGCGTACAACGTAAAAGACCAAATAATGCATGCAGAGCAGAATTAGGCCGATACCCGCTAATTATCAAAATCCAGAAAAGAGCAGTTAAAATCTACAACCACCTAAAAGGAAGCGATTCCCAAACTTTCCATAACAAATCCATCACCTACAGAGAAATTAACCCGGAGAAGAACCCTAAGCAAGCTGGTCCTTGGTCTCTGTTCACAAACACAAACAGACCCCACAGAGCCCCAGATCATGAGAAAAAAAATAAATAAATACTTGACACATTGGAAAGAATTTCCAAAAATCAGATCAAACTGAAATGCTATTTGGCCCTAAACAAAAAGTACACTTTGGCAGAATACCTGACCACTGTGACTGACCCAAAATTAAGGAAAGCTTTGACTATGTACAGTGAGCATAGCCTTGCTATTGAGAAAGGCCACCGTAGGCAGAC
The DNA here is from genome assembly GCF_045791955.1 of Oncorhynchus clarkii lewisi. Lineage (NCBI taxonomy): Eukaryota > Metazoa > Chordata > Actinopteri > Salmoniformes > Salmonidae > Oncorhynchus > Oncorhynchus clarkii. Next base: position 11,865,422 of record NC_092173.1, on the reverse strand, counting down.
CTGGTTCTCAAGAGAAGACAGGCTATGTGCACACTGCCCACAAAATGAAGTGGAAACTGAGCTGCACTTCCTAACCTGCCAAATGTGTGACCATATTAGAGACACATATATCCCTCAGATTACACAGACCCACAAAGAATTTGAAAACAAATACAATTTTGATAAACTCCCATATCTATTGGGTGAAAAACCAGTGTGTAATCACAGCAGCAAGATTTGTGACCTGTTGCCACAATTTAAGGTCAACCATTGAAGAACAAACGCCATTGTAAATACAACCCATTTTTATGTTGATTTTCCCTTTTGCACTTTAACTATTTCCGCATCATTACCACACTGTATATAGACATATTACATTTGAAATGTCTTTTTTACTGTACATTTTTTATTATTTATTTTGCTTTTGTTTATTATCTACTTCATTTTTTAAAATTGAAATTGAATTGAGAGAGAGAGAGAGAGTGAGAAAGAGGGACAGAGAGAGAGAGAGAGAGAGAGAGAGAGAGAGAGAGAGAGAGAGAGAGAGAGAGTGAGAAAGAGGGACAGAGAGAGAGAGAGAGAGAGAGAGAGAGAGAGAGAGAGAGAGAGAGAGAGAGAGAGAGAGAAAGAGAAAGAGAGCGAGAGCGAGATAGAGAATTTATGTCCATGCGGCCAGACAACACAGAAACTGGAGAGGCACAAGCTCATAAAAAAGCACTCTGCCCCTCCCCTCCGTGCTTTTATCCCTCTCTCTCCCACCTCTTCTCCCCTTTGGAAAGTGCCGCTCCTTGACTGGCAGGTCCCCTCACTCTGATGTTCCCGCTGGACTGTGGGTAACCCAGGGTCACGGCAACCATATTCCCTTCATGGCGGAGTCAACCGTGTCAACTAGCATGGTTGGCCAAGGTTACCAAACCAAGGGCAACCGGTAGTGTTTATCCCAGGGGCTCCCTCCTCTTCCACAGGCAACTATGTCAACGGCCCATCGTTTTACCGTTAACATGCTGGACACGAGACACAGTCTATGTCAGAGATGGGCAACTTTGATGGGGCTGGGGGACCCCAAAAAATCTGATTCTCATCATGAGGGGCCACAGTGGTTCGCAGATCTGCGTATCCTCAACCATACCCACACATGCAGTCAGTTGGCCCTAGTGTTTTGGGGGCCCTAAGCAAACATTTTAGTGGCACCCATCTTGACAGTAGACAGAAAGTGTTGAGGTCCTGCAATTCTACACATTTTGCCATAGGGTGGAGAGAAATCATTTCAGTTTTTAAATTGATATCTGAGTGAGAGTGACTAACCAAATCAATTGGGGCCCCTCCGATCGATAATTCAACCATGATTATTACAAGTTTAGATAGCTGGCTAGACTAACTTAAAACTGCTGATGCACAACCAAATTTCAATATTGCAACTCTCAACAATAATTTATTCTAGATCCCACCTGTTTTGAGACCCACATTTTTTGCAAACAAATAATAATTTAAAAAAATATATACATACACCTTAGCTCTGTCAGGAGGAATGGGCCAACATTTTCCCAACTTATTGTGGGAAGCTTGTTGAAGGCTACCCAAAACGTTCGACCCAAGTTAAACTATTTAAAGGCAACGCTACCAAATACTTATTGAGTGTATGTAAACTTCTGATCCAATGGGAATGTGATGAAATAAATAAAATAAATAAAAGCTGAAATAAATCATTCTCTCTACTGTTATTCTGACATTTCACATTCTTAAAATAAAGTGGTGATCCTAACTGACCAAAGACAGGGAATTTTTACTATGATTAAATGTCAGGAATTGTGAAAAACTGAGTTCAAATGTATTTGGCTAAGGTGTACGTAAACTTCTGACTTCAACGGTATGCTTGGGGTCATTGTCCATTTGGAAGACCCATTTGCCACCTAGCTTTAACTTCCTGACTGATGTTCCTCATGATGCCATCTATTTTGTGAAGTGCACCAGTCCCTCCTGCAGCAAAGCACCCCAACAACATGATGCTGCCACCCCTGTGCTTCACAGTTGGGATGGTGTTCTTCAGCTTGCAAGCCCCCTTTTTCCTCCAAACATAATGATGGTCATTATGGCCAAACAGATCAATTTTTGTTTCATCATACCAGAGGACATTTCTCCAAAAAATACGATCTTTGTCCCCATGTGCAGTTGCAAACCGTAGTCTGGCTTTTTTTATGGTGGTTTTGGAGCAGTGGCGTCTTCCTTGCTGAGCGGCCACAAGTTATTCGGGTGATTATTAGAGAAACGTAATCATTAAATATTGTAAGAGCTTTCATTGTATGCCCCTTTATTTATCCTACGGTTCTGACTTGTTGTACACTGTAAGAATGGCCAATGTTCTGATTTCTGTCGCTGTACATTTAAAAAAAAGTGCTGAACAAATAGTTATATTGACTACGTCTGTCGTCGCTCTCACAATAATGTCTTAATCGAAATTACGGATGGCCTCTTATCTGATTGTCGTCCCCTTATGCCATAGTTTGTACATCTCAATTGTCAGTAGAAACCACATTTGTTTAAGCAAGTCAGCCATATCAGCTATGTTTTTTTAAAGGCAGTTAATGAGGCTGAATTAACTGTTTCGCTGCCAGAAAAGGCTCCGCTGAAAGCCAGGTGTAGCAGTGGTAAGGTTTTGGGACTGCTGTTGGGACTCTGCTGTTGGGACAGCTTTATGTAGACCCTAACGGTTTGTGGGCACCATTTGTCACGTTATAGTGCAATTAATGTATTATTTAGTGTTGTGTTGTGTAGGCCGTCATTGTAAGTAAGAATTTGTTCTTATCTAACTTGCCTATTTAAATAAAGTTTAAATAAAAAACAAAAAAAGTAGTGGCTTTGCTGGCATGCATCCCACTTTTGTTTTTGCCCCACCAAGATTTAAATGCTAAAATCACCACTGGAAATAACACATATGGAATCATGTAGTAACCAAAAAAGTGTTTCATATTTATATTTTTAAAATATATTTTAGTTTTGAGATTCTTAAAATAACCACCCTTTGCCTTGATGACAGCTTAGCACACTCTTGGCATTCTCTCAACCAGCTTCGTGAGGTAGTCATCTGGAATGCATTTCAATCAACAAGTGTGCCTTCTTAAAAGTTAATTTGTGGAATGTCTTTCATTTTAATGCATTTGAGCCAATCAGTTGTGTTGTGACAAGGTATGGGGGTATACAGAAGATAACCCTATTTGGTAAAAGACAAAGTCCATTATATGGCAAGAACAGCTCAAATAAGCAAAGAGAAATGACAGTCCATCATTACTTTAAGACATGAAAGTCAGTCAATACGGAAAATTTCAAGAACTTTTAAAGTTTCTTCAAGTGAAATTGCAAAAACCATCAAGCGCTATGATGAAACTGTCTCTCATGAGGACCGCCACAGGAATGGAAGACACAGAGTTACCTCTGCTGCAAAGGATACGTTCATTAGAGTTACCAACCTCAGAAATTACAGCCTAAATAAATGCTTCACTGAGTTCAAGTAACAGACACATCTCAATATCAACTGTTCAGAGAAGACTGTGTGAAACAGGCCTTCATGGTCGAATTGATGCAAAGAAACTACTACTAAAGGACACCAATAATAAGAAGGGACTTGCTTGGGCCAAGAAACTCCAGCAATGGACATTAGACCGGTGGAAATTTGTCCTTTGGTCTGGAGTCCACATTTGAGATTTTTGGTTCCAACCGCTGTGTCTTTGTGAGATTTGGTTGGGCTATCATTTGTTTTTCAACAAGACAATGACCCAACACACCTACAGGCTGTGTAAGGCTATTTTAGCAAGAAGCAGTGTTGGAGTGTTGCATCAGATGACCTGGCCTCCACAATCACCTGACCTCAACCCAACTGAGATGGTTTGGGATGAGTCGAACCGCAGAGGAAAGGAAAAGCAGCCAACAAGTGCTCAGCATATGTGGGAACTCCTTCAAGACTGTTGGAAAAGCATTTCAGGTGAAGCTGGTTGAGAGAATGCCAACAGTGTGCAAAGCTCTCATCAAGGCAAAGGGTGGCTATTTGAAGAATCTCAAATATAAAATATATTTAGATTTGTTTAACACTTTTTTGGTTACTACATGATTCCATATGTGTTATTTTATAGTTGTGATGTCTTCACTTTTATTCTACAAAATAGAAAATAGTAGAAAATAGTAAAAATAAAGAAAAACCCTTGAAAGAGTAGGTGTTCAAAAACTTTTGATCGGTAGTGTGTAGATTTATTAATTTGCAAAAAAAAAAACTATTTTTTTTGCTTTGTCATTATGGGTTATTGTGTAGATTGATGAGGGGGGGGGGACGACAATTTCATCAGTTTTAGAATAAGGCTGTAACCTAACAAAATGTGGAAAAAGTCAAGGGGTCTGAATACTTTCCGAATGCACTGTATGTGGGTACATGTGCTATCTACGTGAAGGCCACGCAGTAGAAATCATGACTATATGGACCGCTGAGGTTTTGCATTGCCATGGATGTAGAGGGAGGGAGTGAGTCCAGCTAGAGATAGGCCTAGTGTTAATAATGAGGTAATGCTGATTGTTTCTGCCTCTGGATACAGCAGGAGTGTATTTATTTGTGCACATCGCAGTAAACTTTTTATTTTGGAAAAGATTTTCCAATAGAAACAAATGTAGGTTAGTCCCTCCCCGTTTCGGCCCGTTTGCTTCCATTTGGTTCCTAGTGAATACGCCACAGTAGACCAGGAGATCTCCCAATGGGCTGGCTGATGTGATGTACAGGTCCAGTAGGGGCGGAGGGTTTGCACAATGTCAATAAGAAACATTTAATCAATGTAATGTGTTGGCAAATTTTAATCAGTCTAGCAGAAAATTGTGATATTTGGTTTAAAAACAATTCTCAAATGACTTATATCCAGAAAACACAAAAATAGACACACAGATGAACATGGATATGCAAACAGGTACACATATACACCCAAGCACATACTCACACACACCTTTTTCATCATATCCTGCTGTTGTTTCCTGCTCAGCCTCTCTATGCTCTTTAGCCTTGGGCAATGTCTGCAGTAAGGCCTAGCTTTGAATCACGAGCACCTTGACATTGACCCCCCCCCCCCCACAAATGCACAGCAGCAGCTGCTCCAACCCTGACAGGGCCTGACAAACAACTGCAGCAGCCTTGCAATATAGGCTACTCAGAACTACTCCTTTTAACAACCTCTCCCTACACTGAAAATATTGTATATAGTGTGACGTCCTTAGTACACCAGCATCCTTGTCAAAAGATTCCGACCCCTAATTGCATAGGACTTAAGCCTTGTTCACACTGCAGGCATTAATGCTCAAATCAGTTTTGTTTTTCAAATCCATTTTGGAATACTGACTGTCCAAACAGCAAGTTACAAGTGACCAAATTGGATTGGTGTGTGGTTCAGACAGCAGTCATTTGCTGACATGGCTACACTAGTCGTCATAGTAACGACGGGTGTCTGCGCAGTGGTGTGGGTTGATTGGTGGTGGTGCTCACTAAGAAGTTATGTAGCAAGCTAAGGTGACAACAATGCTTACCATGGATGTTTCCCAGTTGCTCAGCATGTTCAAAATCATAGTGTAAGAACACTTTTTTAAAGCCTCAAAGGATAAGATGATCTTTGAAAGTGAGTTATTTTTGGCTAGCCACAGCAGTCAACTAGCTAGCTAGCCACAGCAGTCAAGTAGCTAGCTAGCCACAGCAGTCAACGAGCTAGCTAGATAGCTGTTTAACTTTCTAGCACATTAACAAATTTGTTTGGAAACCATTAACAAGCTAGTTAGTTACCACATGTTCTTGTCAAACTGTCAACAGAGTAGCTAGCAAGCAACAAAATATGCCATTGTAAAGTCTAAAAACCACTTGAGGGCAAATAAATCAGATTTGACTGTTCATGGTCAGGAAGTCACATGGCCAGGAATCAGATTTGTATCTGATTTCAAACTACTTACTAAGGTGGTTTTAAATGTGTATTGAAATATCCAATTCCATGTGCTTTTTGGCTGTTCAGACTGCAGGAAAAAGAACAGATTTGATTCAGAATTTGCAACAACAACAAAAATTGATTTAAAATCAAATCAAATTGGTTACATACACATACTTAGCAGATGTTATTGCGGGTATAGCGAAATGCTTGTGTTCCTAGCTCCAAAAGTGCAGTAATATCTAATAGAGATCGACCAATTATGATTTGTCAACGCCGATACGATTATTGGAGGACCAAAAAAAGTAAAGTAAAATGTATTTGTAATAATGACAATTACAACAATACTGAATGAACACTTATTTTAACTTCATATAATACATCAATAAAATCAATTTAGCCTCAAATAAATTATGAATTATGTTCAATTTGGTTTAAATAATGCAAAAACAAAGTGTTGGAGAAGAAAGTAAAAGTGCAATATGTGCAAGAAATGTAAGAAAGCTAACGTTTAAGTTCCTTGCTCAAAACATGAGAACATATGAAAGCTGGTGGTTCCTTTTAACATGAGTCTTCAATATTCCCAGGTAAGAAGTTTTAGGTTGTAGTTATTATAGGAATTATAGGACTATTTCTATCTATGCCATTTGTATTTCATATGCCTTTGACTATTGGATGTTCTTATAGGCAGGCACTTTAGTATTGCCAGTGTAACAGTATAGCTTCCGTTTCTCTCCTCGCTCCTACCTGGGCTCGAACCAGGAACACAACGTCAACAGCCACCGTCGAAGCAGCGTTACCCATGCAGAGCAAGGGGAACAACTACTCCAAGTCTCAGAGCGAGTGACGTTTGAAACGCTATTAGCGCCCTCCCCGTTAACTAGCTAGCCATTTCACATCACATCGTTACACCAGCCTAATCTCGGGAGTTGATAGGCTTGAAGTCATAAACAGTGCAGAGCTGCTGGCAAAACACACGAAAGTGCAGTTTGAATGAATGCTTATGAGCCTGCTGGTGCCTACCATCGCTCAGTCAGTGCTCTATCAAATCATAGACTTAATTATAACATAATAACACACAGAAATGCGAGCCTTAGGTCATTAATATGGTCGAATCCGGAAACTATCATCTCGAAAACAAGACGTTTATTCTTTCAGTGAAATACGGAACCGTTCCGTATTTTATCTAACGGGTGGCATCCATCAATCGAAATATTCCTGTTACATTGCACAACCTTCAATGTTATGTCATAATTACGTAAAATTCTGGCAAATTAGTTCACAATGAGCCAGGCGGCCCAAACTGTTGCATATACCCTGACTCTGCGTGCAATGAACGCAAGAGGAGTGACACAATTTCACCTGGTTAATATTGCCTGCTAACCTGGAATTCTTTTACCTAAATATGCAGGTTTTAAAATATATACTTCTGTGTATTGATTTTAAGAAAGGCATTGGTGTTTATGGTTAGGTACACGTTGGAGCAATGACAGTCTTTTTTCGCGAACACACACTGCATCGATTATATGCAACGCAGGACACGCTAGATAAACTAGTAATATCATCAACCATGTGTAGTTATAACTAGCGATTATGATTGATTAAGTTTAATGCTAGCTAGCAACTTACCTTGGCTTCTTACTGCATTCGCGTAACAGGCGGGCTCCTTGTGAGGCAGGTGGTTAGAGCGTTGGACCAGTTAACCGTAAGGTTGCAAGAATGAATCCCTGAGCTGACAAGGTAAAAATCTGTCATTCTGCCCCTGAACAAGGCAGTTAACCCACCGTTCCTAGGCCGTCATTGAAAATAAGAATATGTTCTTAACTGACTTGCCTGGTTAAATAAAGATGAAATAAAGGTGTAAAAAATAATAATACAGATTTCCGATTGTTATGAAAACTGGAAATCGGCCCTAATTAATCGGCCAATCCGATTAATCGGTCAACCTCTAATATCTAACGATACACACAAATCTAAAAGTAAAATATATATATATATATATATATATATATATATATATATATATATATATATATATATATAAATATTAGGATGAGCAATGTTGGAGGGGCATTGACTAAAATACAGTAGAATAGAATACAGTATATACACATGAAATGAGTAAAGCAGTATGGAAACGTTATTAAAGTGACTAGTGTTCCATTATTAAAGTGGCCAGTGTTCCATTATTAAAGTGACCAGTGATTCCATGTCTAGGTACACAGGCCAGCAGCCTCTGAGGTGCAGGGTTGAGTAACCGGGTGGTAGCTGGCCAGTGACGGGAGTCCCTTCAAACTGCCAGTGCTGAAGAGGTGCTAGGCTGAGGCTATAAAGGGGCAATCTGCATCCATTGTTTGACTTTTAAATGAATGATATATAGGCTGCCCATTGATTCTTGAAGAATATATGTTAGAAATGTCTCATGTCCTGAGTTCAATTGTCGTACTCCAACAGAACCCAAAATACATAGGGTGGCCGTTTTGTTGTGGTTTCCCCCTTTAAGTCCTGAGGCTTTACTTCTAAAGTCACTGCATTGGTGTCAAAAATGGGATGACATGGACTTCATTGAAGCACAAGGGTGTGCTCCCACAAGGGACATTGTCTAGTGGTGCATCCCAACAACACCAGCAACCTCATCAATATGTTTGGATCTTGCACAATAATGGCTTGGATGTTGGACTGACAAAGATAAGGGCATAGGGCACAAGTCCCAGTCTACCCCCGAATTTGCTGCAGTTGGCTACTATGCACAAGTAATCTCTTCATGAAGCCCTACACACAATATTGAAACACGCACCATACATGCATCGATTACATTTATGTTTGTAAAATGTTGCCTATTAAATGTATACATTTATTTTAACCCATGATGACAAACATAAAACAATCAGAATATAAATTGAAATGGATGTATCCCTGTCAATCAATTAGAAATATCCTATTAAGCCGTGTAGTTAGTGACTTTTCCTGTCCGTTCACATGTTTCATTGATGCTATGGATTCAATGTTAGTTGGGTCTAAAGGCTATGATCATCGCTATTGTGAATTAACCTCCCGCGGTGTTAAAAGGCCGCAGATTGGTTGATGTTACGGCGCTCGCTGGCTGCACCCTAAGTCATGCCCTAAGCCGCCCGCGGTGAAGCCTTGCCCCGGCCCATGTGCCTGCAACCGCGCTGCGGATTGAAGTTCGGCCGCCTGTTGGTCCCTCGCCGCGGGAGAGGGGAAAGAGAACCGTTTTGAATAATTATTATATAACTTTATAGTAATTTACAACACAAGACGAGGTCCACGGAGCTGTGAAAGTTTCCCCTCCAGTTAAAACGAGAAAAAACTATTTTTAGAAGGATAGCCTGTTTTTTACACATCTTCTGAACAATAAAATGGCCTGCTGTTCCAAGCAAAGTGGGGACATTAGGGCACTGTAATGGAGAAGACATATCAATTACACTGATTCAACAAAACAAAAACCCACTACTATAGTCATCATCAGCCAATAAATGTATTGCCATAGGCCTATCCTATTGAAAACTATTTATGACCTGATTTGTCATCATACAATAATGTTATCATGCGTAAAAACGATAGGACATTTAATAGCCTATTCTATAATTACTTTTATGATACCAAAATGCACTGTGGGGGGTTGTTCCAGGGTTGTTAAATTAACCTGGCTATACAGAAATGTATCAGAATTCTGAATTGTGCGGCCAATAACCAACATGGTAATATAGCCTATCAGAAAGAATCATCAGCATTTTCTGTGAACTGTACTTAATTTGACATGCTACTCAAAACAACAAATGCAGTTACTGAGAGTTGGGATACCGCAGATGCTTGAGGCGAGTGTTGGAAACAATACGGACATTATTTTCAGTAGGAATAACGATTGTATGGCGCCCATTAATAAATGCGCGCACTATCCTGCAGAGTATGGAATATAAAGACGACGAGATAATATGAAGAAAATGCTGTGCTCGCGCTCAAATCTTGGAGTTATCAGATATTAACTTGTCATGGCTTAGCAACGGTGAAAGGGAGCGAATAAACTGTGCCAATGCATGCTATGTGAGTGTAGAGCGTGCCATTGGAATAAAACGAGGGGATCCTGGGTATGTAATGCGCGAGTGTGTGTGATAAGAAGGTGGGGGTTAGAGACCCCGTCGTGTTTTGACCCCCCAAACAACTCCCAACCACCATCTCTCCCCTCGCCGTCTCTGCCTCTCTCAATGTTTAAAGCAACATCGCCCATGTCGCTGTGAAAATTTCCAGCCTGTCGCGACAGCCCATGGACAGCGAGAACGGCCAAAAAGGACGCAATTTCTCCTCACCAAGCATCTCGCCTGCGAGCCGGACCCAAAGACATAACGTGCGGACCCACCAGCGCGCTCTCGAAACCGAAGCCAATGCAGGATACCATGAGCACCGCCTGAGAGTGACTATAACCTACACGTCAAATCTAGGTTTCGGTGGGATATTTTATGAAATCATATTTTTCTAAAATAGTGTACTGTATTTCTATAATCTTTGATGCCTATATGTGAAATAGCCTAATGGTTTATATGCTCTTATTCGTGATAGCATCGCTTTTATGGTCGTGCACCTCTAAGTTTGGATCATAAAGCTGCTTGATTGCAATAAAAGTAACGATTCGATTCACTTCGGAATTACATGTAGTGTATTGTAGCCCATAGTAGCCTCGGCTATTGCTATAGCCTAATCACGGTACACTCAGGGTCAGCTGTTGTTTTTTATTAACCAAACCCCTTCTTAATTAATAATGATGAGATTAAAGGTTTGATTCTACAACTGTTATAATTTCACCTCTATTAGTATATTAAAGAGCGCATTATTTTCATCAGATAATCTGTATACAGGAGGCAGAACGCCTGCGCTGGACAGCCGGTCTGGTCTCATCCTTCCCAGAGTAGGATTGGCTTCCGTGTCGCATGGATAAGAGGGTATGATGGCTGTTTACTCTATTCAACTGCATACTTTACACTCACTCATCATTTGTAGTGTCACGGTAGTGCGTATCCTTCTCTCCAGATAATAATCTTGCTAGTTTGGTTATTATGTAGAATTTTGCCTCTTTGCTGCGTTTTGATGTAGCGCCCCTCGCTGCCTGTCTCGCCTCCATCCCTGTCCTCCCTCGCGTAGGCCAAAGCTCCCAGCTATACAGGGCCAATGAAGGCAGCAGCAATATGTCAAGGAGTTCACATCAATCTATCAGAAGGAATAACCTTATTGACATAATTGTGCATGCTCTGAATATTCCTTAATAGACTGACCTGACCTAAATCATTAGGGTCGTGTCGACATAATGTCAAGCAGCCTAATTTGACATGTGGAAACATCCTATACATTTCACATATATTATCTTGCTTATACATTTGCTGTTCATTTGTCTTTATATTTCAATATAGGGTCACGTATAAATGAGCAAGTGTCAGAATGATACTATTCTCATTACTTTGCAAGAGGTTTAGGACTATAAACATATAGCTTTTATATAGGGTGTACAACGTCTCCCTTGATAGCCATAGTTTTCTGGATTTCAATATGTATAGTGAAATATTTGAAATATAGGTTCTTTAAAAGTGAAAATGTGTATTTCCTGCAGCAATTAACAGTCGATTATAGGGCCAATAAAATCAATGGCTGTGAAAGTGGAAAGACATGATATGTCTATATACAGTATGATGTGTAGTGAGTGTAGGTCGAGGAAAAAGAGAGACAGGGAGAGGCAGACCAAGTCGCTAAGTAGGTCAACTCGTTTGCTACAGTGAGTCCACCGCTCGCAGATCTCGTTGCTATGTGCACTATGCAGTCAGTGGCCACTCTTTTCCATTCCTAAAGATAATTGCCATAGTAGGCTACTCCTGACATTGTATCACACACACAACACACACACACGTAACACACCCACCCACACAGCAATAACCTGCTGAATACCAAAGGCTGCAGACAGACATAGGGTACCATCTTTTTTGAATAACTAGTCAAACTCCCATAGAGTGAACTGTTGCACTTTTCTGTATGTAATTACAATTTTAAAAAGATAATAGGTCAGATGAAATTTAGGATACTTGTTATCTGTGTTTTAATAAGACGTTCGGCTTGCAGTTGAGTGAGGAAATGAAGAAATGTTGTCATCGGCTTCGGGTCGTGCAAATCAAATAAACTTTTCCGGATAGGATTTTTCGGTTTACTGTAATTAGGCCTACAGATGACAATTACGCAAGCGCTTTTTATTAGCATTTTACATTTGCTTTTCGTTATATTAGTGTAATCCTGTTAAGAATGTAGTACTTTACGCAAATTAAAGTCAACAAAACAGGTACTTTCTTTGTCCAATTTGATTACAATTCAGACATAGGCTACTTTAGTTCACTGAAACAAGGTCAAGAAAGTGTGTCAGTCAATTATCCATAATTAGCCTAATTCCGGTTATATGCAGCAATGGGAAGTGAATTTGATAAATTATATATGTTGTCCCATGCACTGTAAAATATACAGCGTATCCCACTTTTTACAATTGGCGACACTAGTCTGTCATTTGAGCATGTGGCTATTCAATAACGGAAAGAAAAAGCATCGGTTTGGAAACCTGCAGACCATTCTGTTTTCACATAACCATTTACGAGTATTAGGCCTACATGTATGCTAAATGGAAAACTATTCTCACAAACTCTATCACTTTTGATTGAAATAAGCAGGGTGTTGGGACAACATGGCATACGAATTTTAATTTACGTTCCCATTGTTGCTTTTTATTTTGAACATAGGCTACTCGAATGAAATACATTGTATTTGTCTGAATAATGAAACTGTGGAATGGATTTGGAAATATAGACCTATAGTCGAATGTTTGCAAACTTTGTTTTTGCCAATGGAAAGTGATTTGTATGTATTGAATATTGAATATATTGGACATTGCAAGTTCAAACAAGTATTTGTATAGTTTAATCAAACAGTTTTATTACTTAAAACAACTGCAATAACAAAATATGAAGGAAGCGCATGCTGCAATGTTATCCATCCACTGGTATGTGGTTAATTGTTAGCATTAATATTTCTAATATATGTCATAGCCTATGTGGTAAAACATATGTTCAACTGAATTGCTGAAAAAAATGAACGATATTGCCTATGCCTATATATTGTTTAGCGAACTAAGCTCTCTCTTTGAACTATCCTGATTACGATGAGAATTGCAGTAAATTATACTCGTATTAACACTGTAAGTATTTCTCACATATGAAGCCCTTCTCTCAGCCTCATGCCTTTTAGGAACATTTGAAGAATTAATCTTCTTGATTTTGGTGCTTTGATCAGATGACGCACAGCCGCTACAGTCGCACTGTAATCAGAGAGCTCCTGAGTACACAAAGGCGCGGAATCTGATAGTGGTGATTGTGTTAATAGCGAGTATTCATAAAACAAAAGGTGGCACGACAAAACCGCAGAGCAGGTGCACGCTGTGATCACGCAGCCATATGGGACTATGATTGGCCATGCTTTAATCCAGGAGAAAACCACTGGCTTTTGCTGAAAAGCCTTGGAGACTGAAGTCAGCTACAGTTGAACACACATCAGCTCTGTAATGTTGAGAGAGATATGAGACTGACAGCGAGATAGAGAGCATAGGCTCATGTTTATGTATGAATCTCTGTGTGTTTGTTTATCTCATGTCAATTGTCCCAGGGTGGATGTAGCTTTTCCCTCTGAAAAACTGCTCAGCAAGGAGCCTCTAGTCAGTGTTTATGAAGGAGGAGAGAAAATTAGATACAGCTTCGAAGTGATCTGCTTCCATATTCACAGGGGGCCTCATCTCCTAATTTCTCTCTCTCTCTCTCTCTCTCTCTCTCTCTCTCTCTCTCTCTCTCTCTCTCTCTCTCTCTCTCTCTTTCATTCTTGATCTTACTCACACACACACACACACACACACACACAAGCCACACACACAAACTTTCTCTACTTCTCTCCACAACTCCTAGGTGTAAAACCAAAACAACACAATACAGATACTTGAAATACACCCCAACACACGTTGAATATGTTATCTCTCCCCCCTGTTCCTCAGTATGAAGACCTGGTGCACTACTCAGGGTCAGAGGGCATGCCCGTGGGGGGGTATGGAGAGGTCATGAGGTCACTGCCCCCCCCTCACTATGGCCACACTGTGCCAGATTCCCTCAAACACCACAGGGACCAGATCTATGGGTGAGCAGAAAATAACTATTTCAGTCCAGAGTGTGTGTTTGTTTCATTCTAACAGTATGCAGGTATATTTACTATCAGTGTGCTCTGGGCCTATATGCATTTTCCTGGATGTGTGTGTATGTATTGTGTACATGCATGTGTGTGAGGTGTGTGTGTGTGCGTGTGCATAATGTGATAACACTGTGTGTGTTCTGTGTGCACAGACATCCCCTGTTTCCACTTCTGGCCCTGGTGTTTGAGAAGTGCGAGCTGGCCACCTGCTCCCCGCGGGATGTCACAGCCCTCTCAGTGCCACCCCACCTCCAAGGCCTGACCAATCACAGTGATGTATGCTCCTCAGACTCCTTCAACGATGACATCGCAGCCTTCGCCAAACAGGTGAGTTACAGCCCTCCGAGCCGGCAGTGATTCATGATTGGATTTTAGATTAGAAGTTTAATAGTCACATGTACAGGGTTGCAGGTGCAATTACAGGGTACAGGGGAAATCTTAAACTCTGAGCTCCAACCGTTATCCAAATGACCGTGGACACCGTTCCTTGTGTGTCTCAGATTCGCTCAGAGAAGCCCATTTTTTCAACAAATCCTGAACTGGACAACCTGGTATGAAAATAAATACAAATGAATATATTGTAACAGCAAAAGAACCAAATGCTCATAACCTACATGTATCGACACACACAGTAATTTAGAGATTGATTAAGAATAACTCAAACGCATTGTGTTCATAGCTACCAATCTGTTCTTGTCCTCAGATGATCCAGGCCATTCAGGTACTACGTTTCCACCTGTTGGAGCTAGAAAAGGTGTGCTTCTTCACTCATCTAAAATCTATTCTCTCTCTCTCTGTCTCTGTCTCCTCTTACCCTTTATGGTTCAGACTAGTGACTGCTGAAAGCAGGCAAACCAAACATGATCAGCCATCATACACCTAAACCATTACAGTACTCTGCTATTTCCTGACAGCATCTCTTCTCCCTCTTCTTCATCTTATATTCTCCAGGTTCATGACCTGTGTGATAACTTCTGCAATCGCTACATTACCTGCCTGAAGGGCAAGATGCCCACAGACCTGATTTTGGATGACCGGGAGGGCGGGTCCAAGTCTGACGTGGAGGACTTCACTGGCTCCTGCACCAGTCTGTCAGAGCAGGTAGGCGACACCTGAATGATGAAAAATGAGCTCAAAAGTCTCAGATTTCTCAGTATATCTCTCTCAATATGTCTCTGAAAAAGACATTGATGAAGCCCTATTGGGCAAAATACTTGTCACTAAAGAGGGAATAAATGTTAATTTCTTTTGCTACATTCTCACATCTTTTCCTGTTAATCTCAATATGTTTCTCTCTCTTTCCTTCCCTCGCTCTCTGTAGAATCAGTCGTGGTTGCGGGACCCAGATGACTGTGCGTCCACTCCACTAGGGACCCCTGGCATGTCATGTGGCCTGCCTTCACACAGCACAGACAACTGCAGCGATACGGGTACCTCTAACACACTAACTCATACACACACCTGCACAAACATACACTCATCTTTACAATCACTTATGCTGACAACATAATCGACATACACACATAAACCTGACATCAATTAGACATGTTAACACACACACACACACACACACACACACACACACACACACACACACACACACACACACACACACACACACACACACGCGTACTGTGCTAATGCCATATCTCTATTGTCCTCTGGCAGGGGATGGTTTGGATGGGGGCGTGGCCTCCCCCAGTACGGGAGAGGAGGACGAGACGGACCGAGACAGAAGGAACAACAAGAAGAGGGGAATTTTCCCCAAACTGGCAACCAACATCATGAGGGCATGGCTCTTCCAGCATTTATCGGTGAGAAAAGAGAGACAGTAGAAATAATAGTGAGAAGAATGACAGATAGAAGCAGAGAAAAGCAGTAGAGGGGAGCCGAGAGAAGAGGGAGCGGATGAAAGGAGGAAGGGGACATCGTACAGGGTAATGCATAATCCATAATGCCGTTGTTCTGAATGTCCCTTCGCAGCACCCATACCCCTCGGAGGAGCAGAAGAAGCAGCTGGCACAGGACACAGGACTGACCATCCTGCAGGTCAACAACTGGTCAGTACCCCCCTGATCAATAACCAATGATCAGCTTGTGTGTTTTCCTACTGTACTGTGTCCCTCGTCGCTCGGTCCTTAGCGTGACCTTCACTGACCCCATCAATACTGATCAATCCATTATCACCCAGAGATCCATACGCCCTCTGTTCTAAATGTGGCTTGACGGTGAACCATGAAAGAGTTTAAGTGGTTGAAAAGTGAAAGGTTAATATCCTACGCGTTAGTCTTTTTTTCCATTAACTGGTGTTCTCTGCTTCTCCCAACTCTCATTCTATTCCATCCTCCTTCTCTTTGTGTTCTCTGCTTCTATTCTCCCGCTTTTTCGTATCCCCTTTTTCCTCCCCAGGTTTATCAATGCAAGACGGAGAATAGTACAGCCCATGATTGACCAGTCAAATCGCTCAGGTAATAATACCATGTTATTATCACCGTATTCCCGCTCTAATGTATTGTTACTGATGTAGCTATACATTCCTAGGTTGTATGAATGCTATCGGTGTGTATTTTGAGTGAATATGTGTATAGCTGATCTATATGGACATTCAGGCTAGGTGAATGATGTGGGTGTGTGTTTGGTTGACCAGGTCAAAGCGGTCCTTACAGCCCAGAGGGAGCAGCACTGGGGGGCTACGGACTGGACGGCCAAGCCCACCTGGCTCTCAGGGCAGCAGGTAAGAGACAGAGATAAGGACGACTGGGCCATGTTCATTTAGGCAACAAAGAGAATAAAACGGACTCCTTTCAGTTTTTCCGTTTTAAAAGGTTTCAATATGGTGAACTAGTGTTTTAGGGTCATGCCAGGTGGGCATGACCCTAGTGTTTACCAAAACACTCGGTGCACACTCGGTGGTATATACTCTCTCTCTCTCTCTCTCTCTCTCTCTCTCTCTCTCTCTCTCTCTCTCTCTCTCTCTCTCTCTCTCTCTCTCTCTCTCTCTCACCGCAGGTCTTCAGGGGATGCCGTCTCTTCCAGCAGAGTACCCCGGGGCCCTGCTGTCCCAGTCTGGCTACCCCCACGCCGGCCCAACCCTGCACCCCTACCCCGGCCCCCACCCCGCCATGCTGCTGCACCCGTCGCCCCACCCCCACCCCGCCGATCCCCTTATAGGCCAGGGCCTGGACATACACGCCCATTAACTGAGAAGGAAGGGTGTGAAGGAGAGGGGAGAGAGGAGAGGGGAGAGAGGGGCCATCCTGGGGGAGATGGGGGCTCACACACCCGCCACATGCTAACTACGACAGCATGGCGCAGTCCAAATGTTTACATTCCCTGACCTCCACATAGTCACTCAACCCACTCAACCCACTGTCTGCAACATTCATACACTGCCCTTAACATACCACCGCTGGCCCCTCTTATACCATCAATAACATACTTACATTCCATCTCACAGAAGTAGACAGACATACACCATACTGAGCCCTTGAGTGTGAGCCAAACCCTCTTCAGGGTGGAAGAGGCGAACGTCCTCAGCCGCTTCCCTCTCTACATACTCTATGCTGACAGTGAGCTGTCTGACTCCCAGGATAGCGCCCCCTCTAGGAGCATAGAGGAACACCCCACACGGACCACTGATCAGCCAACTTGCCTCTCTCTCCCACCTGGCCTACTGGCCAACCAAGCGGAAAGACAGAAGGACACATGTCGGACACACAGTTCCCGGTCTGCCTGTGTCACCTTAACCTCTATAACCCTCAACGCCCCTCCTCCCAGCCTTATGACCTCACACAGCCCAGGCTTGAAGTGTTGTGATTGGACAGGATGCCAGTGATGCACTCTGACCCCTCTCCACCTTATTTAATTTAATTTGAGTTTTTTTAGATCTATTTTTGTATTTATGTGTGTGTCAGACAGACGCGACCTCACAAAAGTCCTGTGAACAGCGATCTTCCAGGGCGTCACTCTGCATGACTCGAATACAATATGAATGAGCTCAATTTGTCTCTCTCAGTACCTTGGTTTGTTTAAATACGTTTGGAATGAGTTGATCACTTACCTCCTTAAGATCCTGTCAGACATGAATAGTGGGGTTTACTGTGGGATCCACATCATAGGTCAAACAGTGAACGTACGCACACACACACACCCACCCACCCACCCACCCACCCACCCACCCACCCACACACACACACACACACACACACACACACACACACACACACACACACACACACACACACACACACACACACACACACACACACACACACACACACACACACACGATCCTGTCGAACCATTTCATGGTCCATGTTGTCTGCCATTGGGTTTAAGGAGGACAGCCAAAGGACTTTACACATGCTGCATCTTCCTCAGTCCCGTATGGGTCTGATCAAATAATTTATTTCCAAATGTTAATGATGATAATTGATGATAATGATGTTACAGTTATGATTATACTTATAGTATTAAAAGCTTTCTTTTGTAAAAATGTGTGAATGACTTATTCTTTGAGTTTGCCCTCTAATTATTTGCAGTAAGTTGTGAAAGGTATACACAGTAGTGAAATACACAAATCGGTAATAGGTCATCTTGAAAATATTCGTATTTTCTTCCTGGTACAATCACATGTTGTCACTATATGCTATTTGGCTCATTTTCAACCGATGTTTGCAGCTGCATTGTATCCCCTTCTCTTGTTTCTCTACTAGCCACGCATCCTCCCTGACCTCTCTCCCCCTCTCCTTTAGTTTAGCTCTTTGTTTGTTTTTTCTCCTCATTTCCACTCAATCTTTCCACATTCCTTTCTCATTCACTTCATACCTCCTCCCATCTGCAGGGCCATGTGCAACAAGGTTCAAATCCAAGCCAAAGTGATTACTCATTAAATGTCAAACACAATTCAAATGCTTTTGGCATGGCCTAAACCCTCCTCCTCCACCCGGCCATCCATTCAATCCCCACCTTACCCCTGTCATGTGATAGATGCAGCCTGCAGCAGGGGTCAGAGTTCATACAAGGGTCAACAGGAAATGGCCTGGCTTTCTGACCCTTAGGGCTGACCCTAAGTCCCATCACTTATTTTCCTGTCCACACACTCATTCGCCTTGTCCATCCTGTCACGCTACCCTCCAGACATGCTAGTCATGTCCCAGCTGTAAATTTTGTCCCCAATCCGTGGACACACAGTTGGTTCATAATCTGTTGCACTGCAGGTCTATTGTTCACATCGAGCTTCCTGACCATATGCAGGAGTTCATTTATGAATGTGTTCATCTTTCTTATTATCTTGACTATGTAAAGTGACTTTGGAGCTTGAAAAGCACTTAAAATAAAATGTACTATTATTATTATTTAAACACTATGGTCCCATAAAGAAAATAATTGACTGTATGATAATCTGAAGGAGATCTCAGAGCCAACAGACAGACAGCAGCAGTGAGATGCTATTCATACTGTTTTCACTTTATGATTGCTTTTGATAGCTAGAGTCCGTAGCCTCACACAAACACAAAATCCATTAGCTAGTGGAAATTGCATTGCATAAATGTGCCAATACTGGGAGAGAGAAGGGAGAGAGAACAGTGTGTACAGCCACAGAGCTCAGTGAGGGAAACATATAGTGTGAAGTCATTATGACAACGAAGTCTATCTTAATAATGAAATAACCTTAAAGTGGAGGAACTCGAAGGCTGGAGTAGGAAGAAATATTATAACACACATTTTGGGGGCATACAGCGTTGTCATTATAACTGAAACCTAACCTAAACCAAATGTCTTCAATATTTGTGACAAAATTGTACAAATATAGTGAATCACAGCATGATTTTGGCAGACGTGTGTTACAGATTATTTGTGTTACATAAATGCTTTGAAGATTTTGTTTTGAGAAAAAAAAAACTATGCATACTCTATATGTATGAATTACGTAGCCATCAGTTCTGAAGGAATGAAAGGGTGCACGAAAAGACGAACAAATAAACTATTGGTAAGAAAATAGAAGTTCAGATGTCTGTGTGTATGTGGTTTGTTTTTAAGCAGGAATGCAAAATGCCGAATGTGTGTGCGCGCACGTGTGTTTGTGGGTGGAGGAGGAGGAGGATCCTCTGGTTTATCATCAATCATTCAATTACACACCTGTCAGAGTTCAGAGAAGGAGGAGAGAGCAGCGCACAGGGAGGAGGAGAAAGAGAAAGCTAGAGGAAAAGTGTCCAACTACAATGCCTCAACAAGGGGAAGCGGTTTGTGGCAACGAATGAAAGAGCAGAATAGGACAAAGGGACAAACAAATAAGAGTGGAGGCCAGAGAGACAGTGACAGACTGAGCAGCTCGGTGACGTGATGCACCATATGGAACGACCATAGTCAGAGCAGACAGGTTAAGGAACGTACGATGACGCTCCACTCACTTTCATAAGCCTTCATTAAAACTCATGCAGGACGCGATAAAAAAAAGGAACCATTTTATCTGTCAGCGGGAGAGAGGAAAACCAGAGTTTGCAGCTCCTACTGTCATTTACCACCGAGTTCAAACACTGTTTCCAGCCTGGGAACAACCGGGATGTGTAGCAGCCTGATGATGCATAAATTGGAGTAATGTTGTGAATAATTGATTGAAAAGTGTTTGGTCCTGATTCACAAATGCCTCTCATCTATTTATCACTATTAGGAGAAGCTGCCAGGCCCATTAGAGCAGCTGCTCGTTAGATGTCTGTCAATCAAGGGGGAGGGGAAACACCAGGCACACTGATACTGGTATACATTTATCGTGACGAACAGGTGATTGTGATATACTGTTAGTGTGAATATTCATGTTTTTCAGTATGTGTGTGTCTGTATATTGTCCTGGCGTTGCCTTGTGCTTGGGATGTGCATGCACTTTGCGTATGTGAGTGGGTATCTTTGTGTGACCATCTTTTTCTCTCTCTTTCTCTCTGCAGCAGGACGGTTCCTATGTTTAGCTGCAGCTAGCTAGCGAATCCTAGCTTTAAATGCCTCAGGCGTCTGCCATCTGTGCGCTCGCCACCGCCATATATCTAATTTATGGCTGGACTGAATGTGTAATGTAGTCCTATGTATGCATAATATATCACGTGATCATATGTCAGAGGTGTGTGTAGTAGATGTTAAGTCTCGCTCCCATCAGGTTTGACTGGGCTGATGAAGAGCCCAGATGTTTCTTAGACCTGGTTAAAAGATCGAAATGCAGGCAGAATGCCAGATGTCTCATTAGTCAAATTTGATTGGGTTTCTAATTTAAAATTCTGAATGAGGCGCTTCCATATGTATGAATGTATAGGAGGGCACGTGTGCGTGCGTTCATTTGCAAATGAGTATGTATATATGACAGTAGGTCCGTGTGTGCGCGCTTGTTTGTGTGTCTTTGTCTATGTTAGTGGTACCATGTGTCTGTAATACATGTGCTTGTATAAATAAGGACCTGTCTGCTCCACTGTTCACTCTTTAGCATCAAATATTCTACTGTGCAGATGTCTATAATGCTGTCTTTGCCGTTTGCCGCCATACAGCATTCTAATGCATGGCCAAATAATGTAGATTAAAATAATATCAAGTTAAAAACAAGTTCAAATCAGAGTATATATTACACACAACATAATACAGATCAACAGTCATTTCGTTATAGCTGTTATTTCAGGCATCTCAACACATTTCTCTCCCTTTCTCAACATCCTTATGCTTACGAGCTCCACTGTTATCATGCTTGACTATTACTGCAACCAAGACAGAAAAGGTGTGGTACTGCAACCTAGTGGTCAACATGTAAAATACATCAAGTGTTCTAACCATGCAGCCAGCCTGCTGATGGCCTAGCCTCCATCATTTGCCCCAAATGGACCATTTAATTGGCCCCACTGAGAGTAATTTCTCTAAGGAATTACAATGAAAATATTACAAACGTCACAATTTGCAACACTCGTGGGAAATATCTTCTACACTCATTTGAAAGTACATATTTCAAATTACCCAAATTCAGCCTAGTCAGACCATTATCTTCATGCCTTATTGGGTGTATTTCAATGCAACTGAAACCAGGAATTGTAAAATAAATGTTTTGCTCAACAAGTTTACATTACAATATGTTTGCCTGCTAAGTGCTTGCAGGCAAAGCCCAGCGTTCTAGACAGACTGGCTCCTCTGGGTCATCAGTCTACCACTGGCAGCCCAGTCCACTCTGACCTCTGCTGACCTATCTGTGTGTCTGTCTGGTCATCTAGCTCCACTGACCTGGCACAGAGTTCCTCATGGACCCTATGGAGACTAGCCTGCCCTTCCTCACTCTCTAAGCCCTCTACAACACACCTCCATGGTCTGACCCCTCCCTCCCAGTCCACCTCACTCCCTGCTGGATGTCCGTCCAACTCTTCTACTGTAATCGGTTTCTCCTTCCGAGGCGAGGCCTGGAGTTGTGCAGCTGGAAATCCTTGGCCCTCTCCTCTGCTGCCCTCTTCCTCCCTCACTGCTACCACCACCTCTGAGATTATGTGCAGTGCCTTGGCCACAACACTAGAGGGCGCCGGTGGGGCGTCAGTTACACTTCCTGTGCCAGTTTCCATCTCTGCGTAACTGGAGTTTTCCCTGCCCTTCTCACTGTGCCCAGGTCTCCGGAGGGTCCTCCGATTCGTGCTGCGTCGTGACTGGTTGCAGTGCAGGGTGCGCCTGCGATGCCATTGGCTCAGCGATTGCTGGGCCTCGGTGCTGAGCTGGCGCGTGACGAGACGAGGGCGGAAGCTGCTGATGTAGAAAAGAGAAGCATACAGGGACGTCAGGTAGTAACCTCCTGCAGAATAGAGAGACAAGAGACATAAGGTAGAGAAAGAGAGAAACAGAGACAGAAAGGGGGTTACTATAAGGTGTATGTGTCCATGTACACATACAGTACCAGTCAAAAGTTTGGACACACCTAGTCATTCAAGGGTTTTTCTTTATTTTTTTTTTACTATTTTCTACATTGTAGAATAATAGTGAAGACATCAAAACAATGAAATAATACATGTGGAATCATGTAGTAACCAAAAAAGTGTTAAACAATAAATGTATTTTACATTTGAGATTCTTCAAAAGTAGCCACCCTTTGCCTTGATGACAGCTTTGCACGCTCTTGGCATTCTCTCAACCAGCTTCATGAGGTAGTCACCTGGAAAGCATTTCAATTAACAGGTGTGGCTTGTTAAAAGTTAATTTGTGGAATTTCTTTCCTTAATGCTTTTGAGCCAATCAGTTGTGTTGTGACAAGGTAGGTGTGGTATACAGAAGATAGCCCTATCTGGTAAAAGACCAAATAAGCATAAGACATAAAGGTCAGTCAATGCGGAACATTTCAAGAACTTTTAAAGTTTCTTCAAGTGCAGTCGCAAAAACTATCAAGAGCTTTGATGAAACTGGCTCTCATGAGGACCGCCACAGGAAAGGAAGACCCAGAGTTACCTCTGCTGCAGAGGATAAGTTCATTGGAGTTACCAGCCTCAGAAATTGCAGCCCACATAAATGCTTCACAGAGTTCAAGTAACAGACACATCTCAACATCAACTGTTCAGAGGAGACTGCTTGCATCAGGCCTTCATGGTCGAATTGCTGCAAAGAAACCACTACTAATGGACACCAATAATAAGAAGAGACTTGCTTGGGACAAGAAACACAAGCAATGGACATTAGACCGGTGGAAATCTGTCCTTTGGTCTGATGAGTCCAAATTTGAGATTTTTGGTTCCAACCGCCGTGTCTTTGTGAGACGCAGAGTAGGTGAACGGATGGTTTCCACCGTGAAGCATGGAGGAGGAGGTGTGATGGTGCTTTGCTGGTGGCTACTTTGAAGAATATCAAATCTAAAATAAATGTTTATTTGTTTAACACTTTTTCGGTTACTACATGATTCCATATGCGTTATTTCAAAGTTTTGATGTCTTCACTATTATTAGAAAAATAGTCAAATGTAGAATGTAGAAAATTGTAAAAATAAAAAACCCTTGAATGAGTAGGTTTGTCCAAACTTTTGACTGGTACTGTACATGTTTCTGTGGGTCTGCATGATACATCTGTATAATTCGTACCCTCTCCCTGCAGCTGTGTGGGGTCCAGTAGCTCCATCATGTAGTTAGTGTCCAGCTGCAGAGTGACCACATCACTACGCAGAAGCACCCAGGTCAGACACGGCAGGAAGTCATCAGCCCCATACACCACTCCTGAGACAGAGGGGAGGAGGGAGTCAAAGGTCAAAGAACTCCAAACATTATCCTTAATAGAGAGAAATACCCTAACCAACTCTATTCATACACATACTGAGGCTGAGCAGGTCTTCCCTGCACCACCCACCTGGGTTGGCATTGGCCGTCATGCTGTGGTAGATGGTCTTGCAGACCTTGAGCAGGATATGGACCTTCCTGCTGGGGGAGTAAGACTGGTGCATGGCTGACCACCTCTGCTGGATCTTCTCCAGGGTGACAGGATCAGGGACCCCCGCCCCAGGTGTCCCTTCCAGCTCCTCCACCCCCCGGCCCTCCAGGAGCCGCTGGTTCTCCCTCAGCTTCCGCAGGCTACCGTCATGGTCCCAACAGCTCTGGAGGCAGGTGTACAGGTGGGCGCTCACAGGCTTTAGGGCCACCTTGTGTAGGGAGAGCTCCAGTATGGCATCTAATGTAGATAGAGGACAGAGATAATGGAGGATAAGGAGAGACTGAGGTGTTAGAAACCAATTCTGGAAAATTATGTAGTTGGAATATTTGTCCGTTTTGGCTTTGTAGTGCATCCTGAACTAAAGCTGGACCGTTTTTTTGTATAATAGTAGTGATATTCTGTTTTCGAACACTAATTTGTTAATGGATAGACTCACCCAGCTCTCCATCGGGTGTGTCTGCCATACTGTCTATGAGGATGTGTATCTCAGGACAGTCCAGCAGTGTCTCTCTCAGGGCAGTGAGAGCCGTACGCACCTCCTGAAGCAGGTCCGCACCTGTCATTCCAGGGATAAACCCCGCCCCCAGGGTCATCTCAACGAATCCCATCACTGCCTCGGCAAACAAACCGCCCCTCCGCTTGCTGAGCTCCTGCACCCGCTTGGTCATCCTCTTCTGTGGACACCCCAGCCCACCAATGGCCAGGCCCACAGCCGAGAGGCGGTGTTTCACCTTGTCGGCCAAACGATGCGAGGGGTGGGGGGAGTGGGAAGGGGAGGTGACCGACTCCGGCTCCTCTTCCATGCTGCTGATTGACAGCGAGTCCATCTCCAGGGAGGGGGGGCGGAGGAGGGAGGGGGGTGGCGGTTTGGAGAGCCATACCCTGTCCTCAACCCAGGACACCCTGTGAGGGGACTGAGGGGCAGGGCTGAACAGGGGCTTGGGGTCTGAGGGGGGCCTGGTAGTGCGGTCCTGGGTCCAGGTTCTGTCGAGTGACTCAATGGAAGCATCCCTACTGGGCCTCCTCAGAACCACCCCTCCTGTTGGGGTGGGGGGAGACGGGGTAGCCTGGACTACAGGAGACCATGGAGATAAGGAGACAAGACCAAACATGTCAGTTAGTCGTTGGTTGATTTTGGTTTTGGCATAATGGCTCTGATTCCTCATTAGCTCCTACAGTGAGAAGGATGATTCATGTGGTGACATTTTCCCACAGACAGGATGGACAAGGATAATAAAACAAGGTCCAATGCAGCCATTTTTGTTTATCTCAATATCAAATCACTTCAGCTCTTACATCATTTTCACAATTTTATTATTCCAACCTCATAGTGTGGAAATAAATATAAATCATAGGTAAATCATGTTTTTAAACCACACTGGGCCTTTAACAGCAAAATCACTTTACCTGGATTATCAGACCTGGAGCTGTAGGACTCCTGCTCCATTGAGATAGCTCTCTTAGTAAGAAGGCCCGACCCTGACCAAGGTCTTGTTGTACTCAGTCGTCTCTCACGCCTATAATTCGCTGGCCGATTAACTCGCTGTGGGCTGGTTGGTTGATGGGTCAGCCAGTCATCGCCATGCTCATGGAGATAGAGTGGGTTGATGATGCACAGAGCACCATTTGCTGCTGTCAGCTATTGAACAGAAGACACAGTTGAGAGGGAGCTTGACTGTATATTTAAAAGGCATGAACCACATGAGGATCTTTCAGAAAATATAAAATGATCATTGGAGAATGATTTGAATTTGATACAATACAATGGTTTATGGTTTCAGTATTAAAGGCCGTTTTTATCTCAATATCAAATCATTTCTGGGGAACAAATAAATACCTTACTATATTAGTTTTGCATTAAAATGGTCAAAAAGAAACAAAAAATGTTTTTTTAGCAAAACAATCTTTCTCAATCAAGAATTTTGCTAGGTCTGTCTGGGAGAGGTCTGAGTGGGGAGGGGAAGGGCACCAAAGCAGAGGAGGGGGCTAATGAGAGAGAGGTTATTGACAGAGAGGTGTGGTACTCCCTTTGTCATTGGTGTATTACACCTTATTCCGCCTGGTGTGGTCACCTGGCAAGCCAAAACTCCACCCATGCATCCTGTATATGGGAGCCAGCAACTACCAGGAAATAACACTAACCACGTTTCCTTCCACAGTTTTTATGTGAGTAAAGTCATACCGTATAAAAAAAAGTAATGACAGCTTTGATGGAAACAGGAAGTTTCGGTATATTTTTTAAAATGCAGACAGATCATTTGTTTGTTCGACATGGTGGGATCTTTTTGTGTCTGTAAAATTAATTATTTGAGAAATTGCGGTGAAAATGCCTTTATGTGCATATATTGATATAATAACCATAATATTGAAGTAAAATCACACAATGATATGGTATGGGGTCCTCCTACTATGATTGGGGAAACCATGCAGTTTGTTAGGCTACACATTAAATATAATATGATGAGCCTCCCGAGCAGTGGTCTAAGGCACTATCACAGTGCTTGAGGTATCACTACAGACCCAGGATCGGTTTGGCCGGGGGGGGGGGGGGGGGGGGGGGGGGGGGGGGGCTTTACTTGGCTCATTGCCTTCTAGCGACTCCTTGTGGCGGGCCTGGCGCCTGCTCGACACATTGGTGCAGCTGGCTTCCGGATTAAGCGGGCGGGAGTTAAGAAAAGCAGTTAGGACGCATGACTCGACTTTCGTCTCTTCCGAGCCCGTTGGGAAGTTGCAGCGATGAGACAAGATAGTAATTTGATCGCAATTGGATATCACGAAATTAGGGAGAAAAAGGGGGTAAAAAAATAAATAATAATAAGTTATGATAAACTTCACAGGGTGGTGAAAGTGCATTGTGATGTTAATGCTCCTTTCCAATAAATATCAAGGGTCTTATTCTGGTGACATGATGATCGATACTTGACTGCCATTTGATAAATACAATTATTCTTGCTCTTATCCATAATAATCTCATCATGTAAAGTAGTCTATCCTCACTGTATCTGTGAGCTGTTGGCTAGAACGCGTGCCAAGACCAGAGTAGTCACATTTGCTATTTAACACAGAACTTTTTGTGACAAAACTATCAGTAGACTTGAAAATGCAATGGAAGCACATTGAACTTCAATTTTTGTTCTGTACTTGAAAACTTAAGTGAAAATGTACATTTTGTGTGCACTATGTCATCACGCACTGATTTCTATCCACAACAAGTCTGTTTGGTGGAAAAACAGCACTGGTGGGAAAATGTGCATATTTACTTTATGCAGATTCTAGAATATTCTCTAATTGGAAGGAAACCTAGCTACTGGTATAATTACAGTGTTAGATTCTTCAGTTGTACAATATGATATCAAAACACAATAAAAACGTAATTTCGACTGCCCTGGGCCTTTAAAACCTACAGTGGGGAGAACAATTATTTGATACACTGCAGAATTTGCATGTTTTCCTACTTACAAAGCATGTAGAGGTCTGTAATTTTTATCATAGGTACACTTCAACTGTGAGAGACGGAATATAAAACAAAAATCCAGAAAATCACATTGTATGATTTGTAATGATATAAGTATTTGATCACCTACCAACCAGTAAGAATTCCGGCTCTCACAGACCTGTTAGTTTTTCTTTAAGAATCCCTCCTGTTCTCCACTCATTACCTGTATTAACTGCACCTGTTTGAACTCGTTACCTGTATAAAAGACACCTGTCCACACACTCAATCAAACAGACTCCAACCTCTCCACAATGACCAAGACCAGAGAGCTGTGTAATGACATCAGGGATCAAATTGTAGACCTGCACAAGGCTTGGATGGGCTACAGGACAATAGGCAAGCAGCTTGGTGAGAAGGCAACAACTGTTGGCGCAATTATTAGAAAATGGAAGAATTTCAAGATGATGGTCAATCACCCTCGGTCTGGGGCTCCGTGCAAGATCTCACCTCGTGGGGCATCAATGATCATGAGGAAGGTGATGGATCAGCCCAGAACTACACGGCAGAACCTGGTCAATGACCTGAAGAGTGCTGGGACCACAGTCTCAAAGAAAACCATTAGTAACACGCTACGCCGTCAAGGTCCCTCTGCTCAAGCCAGCGCATGTCCAGGCCCGTCTGAAGTTTGCCAATGACCATCTGGATGATCCAGAGGAGGAATGGGAGATGGTCATGTGGTCTGATGAGACAAAAATCGAGCTTTTTGGTCTAAACTTCACTCGCCGTGTTTGGAGGTAGAAGAAGGATGAGTACAACCCCAAGAACACCATCCCAACCGTGAAGCATGGAGGTGGAAACATCATTCTTTGGGGATCATTCTTTGCTTTTCTGCAAAGGGGACAGGACGACTGCACCATATTGAGGAGAGGCTGGATGGGGCCATGTATCGCGAGATCTTGGCCAACAACCTCCTTCCCCCAGTAAGAGCATTGAAGATGGATCGTGGCTGGGTCTTCCAGCATGACAACGACCCAAAACACACAGCCATGGCTCCGTAAGAAGCATCTCAAGGTCCTGGAGTGGCCTAGCCAGTCTCCAGACCTGAACCCAATAGAAAATCTTCGGAGGGAGCTGAAAGTCCGTATTGCCCAGCGACAGCCCCGAAACCTGAAGGATCTGGAGAAGGTCTGTATGGAGGAGTGGGCCAAAATCCCTGCTGCAGTGTGTGCAAACCTGGTCAAGAACTACAGGAAACGTATGATCTCTGTAATTGCAAACAAAGGTTTCTTTACCAAATATTAAGTTCTGCTTTTCTGATGTATCAAATACTTATGTCATGCAATAAAATGCAAATTAATTACTTAAAAATCATACAATGTGATTTTCTGGATTTTTGTTTTAGATTCCATCTCTCACAGTTGAAGTGTACCTATGATCAAAAATTACAGACCTCTACATGCTTTGTAAGTAGGAAAACCTGCAAAATCAGAGGTGTATCAAATACTTGTTCTCCCCACTGTATATAGATTTGAAAAAGGACATACAATATTCAAATGTAAGATACAACTCTTTGAATGAAGAGCAAAAGGCCCTGTGACGTCAGTCTGAACTGAGGTACACTGCATCTCATCTATGATGCTGAGAGTGACAATTGATTGGGTAACATTACAAAGCACTAGGAGAACTCAAAGCAGACATCAGATTTTCTGTGTGAACCACATGTCAAACCATGGCAACACATCCGCTAGAGTGGGTCTCCAACTACATGTCATGTTAAAGCAGAATATAAGACAGTGAATAGGTCCCAACCTTTATAGACATGTTATGAAATTATGAATGCAACTGATTACCTGTATGGTGCACATGGCAGTACCAGGAGCCCTCTGAGTCATGTGATCAGTCTGGAGGTCAGAGGTGGGACACAGCCAGGATTCTATATACAAACAGGCACACAAAAAGAGAGGGAGGAAAATAGATCAAACATTAGAATGAGAGAAGAGGAGGTGGTAGTCGTCAAGAGGAGTAAGAGAAGGTAGAGTAAAAGGAGGAGCACATAGAGGACAAGACGTTTGATATGAAGTGACTAGGATGGATGACAAGGAGATAGTTGTGCAGAAGGAGTGAAAGGAAGATGATAAGTGGAAGAGAGCGTAGGTGAGGAAGAGGAGAGATGGAGAGGGTGAATTCAGACTTACTGGGACCCAGCTGGGACAGACTGTTGGACTGTGGCTGATCTGTTAGACTGTAGAGCCACGGAGGGATGAACAGACACACTGGCAACACGTCCCTGGGAGAGAGAGAGAGACAGAGAGATTAATGAAATACATCAGATGCATAACTGATAAATACTGTAGTTAGTATACAGTATATAGCGTAGGTTGTTGTAACTCACCTGCTCATAGAGTAGAACACCACTAACTGGGCCAGATCAGAGAACCCTAAAAATGACTGAGATAGCTGATAAGCTGAGAAAGAAGAACAGAGAGTTTATACAAGGCATACAACAAATTTGAGATAAACTTTTTTTTAAACAGGGAAGTATATGAATGTTGAGGTTCTGGTCAATACAAAATGCATGTTTGTCTTGCCTACCTGCACCAGTGCGATGTATGGGGTTGTCTCTGACATGTCCACTCTCTCCTCCAGTGGCCACACACAGCAGGACGGGCTGGGAGGCAGAGTCCCTCAACACCAGGAAGCTCTGTGAAAGGAGAGAGAGAGGTGACGAGAAGCCTCATTACACTGTGTCTGGATGTTAGGAAACTTTGACTGTGCAGAGCAGCTTCACAGAAAAGGACAAGATGGATTTTTCTGTGGAACAGTCATTCAAGGCCTAGAGAAGTGAGCAAGCCAGGCTAACCTCACACCAACGCTAACTAAGTGGCAGAGAATGTGCAAGCACAAATAACACACACATATTCAAATACATGTAAGCACCAAAAACTCACAGCGAAATAAGTGAGCATGCGCACACACACACGCAATAGACCTACAGACACACTGCAGGAAGTGGGTTTGACGAACAGTGTGTTCAGGAATAGATGACTGACTGTGATAGCGAAAGACACATTGGTATGTTCACTTTGAGTCAAGTCAAAAACAAACTATAGGTATCAGCAGTTTGATGCAAGGCAAACTATATTTAATATCAAGTCCTTTAAATATCGACGCATATCGTCAACTAAACCTGTGGAAGAGAAATGAACTTTGTTCACTTCATCATTACAATGACTAGATAGTGCCTTCACAAAGTATTCATACCCCTTGACTTATTCGACACTGTTGTGTTACAGCCTGAATTCAACATGGACTATAGATATTTATAAACTGGGTGGTTCGAGCCCTGAATGTTGATTGGCTGACAGCCATGGTATATCAGACTGTATGCCACAGGTATGACAAAACACTTATTTTTACTGCTCCAATTACGTTGGTAACCAGTTTATAATAGCAATAAGGCACCTCGGGGGGTTGTGGTATATGGCCAATATACCACGGCTAATGGCTGTGTCCAGGCACTCCGCGTTGCGTCATGCATAAGAACAGCCCTTAGCCGTGG
The DNA here is from genome assembly GCF_045791955.1 of Oncorhynchus clarkii lewisi. Taxonomy (NCBI): domain Eukaryota; kingdom Metazoa; phylum Chordata; class Actinopteri; order Salmoniformes; family Salmonidae; genus Oncorhynchus; species Oncorhynchus clarkii. The sequence goes on along the minus strand of NC_092173.1, from coordinate 11,833,822 downwards.
TATGTTGGCCATATACCACACCCCTCGTGCCGTATTGCTTAAATAGATTCTCCCCCATATACACACAATACCCCATAATGACAAAGTGAAAACATGTTAAAAAAATATTTGTGCACATTTATTGAAAATGAAATATTAAAGTATTCCATTTACATAAGTATTCACACCCCTGAGTCAATACTTTGTAGAAGCACCTTTGGCAGCGATAACAACTGTGAGTCTTTCTGGGTAAGCCTCTAAGAGCTTTCCACACTGGGATTGTGCAACATTTGCCCATTATTATTTTCAAAATTCTTTAAGCTCTGTCAAATTGGTTGTTGATTATTGCTAGACAACCATTTTTAAGTCTTGCCGTAGATTTTCTAATTAGACATCAATCAAAACTGTAACTCGTCCACTCAGGAACAATTGATGTCTTCTTGGTAAGCAACTCCAGTATATATTTGGCCTTGTGTTTTAGGTTATTGTCCTGCTGAAAGGTGAATTCATCTCCCAGTGACTGATGGAAAGTAGGCTGAACCAGGTTTCCCTCTAGTATTTTGCCCGTGCTTAGCTCCATTCCGTTTCTTTTTTTATTCTGAAAAACTCATCAGACCTTAACGATTACAAGCATACCCATAACATGATGCAGCCATCACCATGCTTGGAAATATGGAGAGTGCTACTCAGTAATATGTTGTGTTGGATTTGCCCCAAACATAACACTTTTTTTTCAGGACAAAGTGAATTGCTTTGTCACATGTTTTGCAGTATTACTTTAGTGCTTTGTAGCAAACAGGATGCATGTTTTTGAATACTTTTCACTGTCATTTAGGTTACTTTTGTGGAGTAACTGCAATGTTGTTGTTCCATCCTCAGTTTTCTCCTATCACAGCCATTAAACTCTGTAACTGTTTTAAAGTCACCATTGGCCTCATGGTGAAATCCCTGAGCCGTTTCCTTCCTCTACGGCAAGTGAGTTAGGAAGTAGACCTGTATCTTTGTAGTGACTAGGTGTATTGATACACCATCCAAAGTTTAATTAATAACTTCACCATGCTCAAAGGGATATTCAATGTCTGCTTTTTTATTTTTTACCCATCTACCAATAGGTGCCCTTCTTTGCGAGGGCACCTCCCTAGTCTTTGTGGTTGAATCTATGTTTGAAATTACATGTAATTGTGTGTGTGGGGTACAGAGATGAGGTAGTCATTCAAAAAGCATGTTAAACACTATTATTGCACACACAGTGAGTTCATGCAACTTATTAAGTGACTTGTAAAGAAAATGTTTACTCCTAAACTTATTTAGGCCATATCAAAGGGGTTGAATACATATTGACTCAAGACATTTCAGCGCTTATGTAAAATGTCAAAAAATATAATTCCACTATGACACTATGGGGTATTGTGTGAAGGCCAGTGACAAAACATCTCAATTTAATCCATTTTAAATTCAGGCTGTAACACAACGGCATTTCGAAAAAGTCAAGAATAACATGTAAGTGTTGCTCTTTCTTACAGTGATACTACCTATCCACATGGATAATGTGTTGGGGGAAAAAACATTGCTAAAGTGCTTTTCTTATCCCACCAATTCAACCTAAACCCTGACATACAGTCATTTATACAGTGTAATCGGATGCTGTATCCAGATACTGGATCACCATTGTCTCACCGTACTCACTTGTCTCAGAGGCTGGTCTTGTTGAGAAAGGGTCCTTAAAATAGCTGGGGTTCTTTAGCAAACCGAAAATACTTTCAACTTATCAACTTCTACGCCACTACTCAGTCTGCTCCTCTTTCTTTCAGTCCATCTGTGTCTCTCCTCTCTTACTCTCTCACACATGCAGCACTTCTGCATTAATTTGCTTTTATGCAAAGTAAGGAGAACTACAAGTGCAACTCGACATGCTGTAAGTGCCTGCTTCCATTTCATCTGTAATATCGCAGCCTGTCCACATGCCAACCTAATGTACCAAGGTGACCTGGAGACTAGGCCTACGGGCCTGAATACAGAGAGGTCAACCATGAGGTCAGATAGTAGATAGTGGCATGGACCTACACAGTGTGTCCCCGTCCCAAATGGCAGAGCCATATGGGCCCTGGTCAAAGGTAGTGCACTATATATGGTATAGGGTGCCATTTGGGACAGACACATACTGTGTAGGTCCATGCCACTATCTACTATCTGACCTCATGGTTGAGGGTAGTGGGGGGGAACTCACCCCAGCAGGCCGGCCCCAGAGGGCAGCATGGGCACCGTCTCTATCCCAGGGGCCCCCAGGGGCCCAGGCGTCCTGACACAGTCGCAACCTGTCCAGCAGAGTCAGGGGCCTCCTTGAAACTCCGTCAGTAACCTCATTCTCTGTCCTCACCGTGCCACTCACACCTCTAGAGATAATGGCACAACAGGGGGTAATTACAGGCACCATAATATGCTGTTACAGCATACAGGGGTGGTTTACCAGCCTAGATCTGGACTAAAAAACAAGTAAGATGTAAAATGCCTTTCAATCCAGGACGACATTTAATCAGTGTCCTGGAAACCGCCAGAGCTTGTATAAAACGGAGATCTATACCCCGAGTAGGTCCCTAATAACGATCCATGGGGTGGAGAAAAGATCCTCACCTGTGAGAGTCATCCTTCTCATCCTGATCTTCCAATCCCCTCATCATCCCAGACTAGAGGACACCACAGAAACATAGTGTACAAAATGTTTAGTGTATGCCAACCGCAAATAGATTAAGATTAAATCCAATATATCAACATTAAAGATTTTTTTTAAAGAACATGAGAGAAAAATGACCATTTGAAAAAGTTATTCTGGAATAGAAGAGTGATAACATCCTTCTTCAACACACATTTAAAGGGATAGTTCACCCAAAATACATTATTTTGACATTAAAAAGGGTTACTTACTGTTAATAGGCCCTATATGGCTGTTTTCAAAGTAGCTGTGACTTTATGTGGCTTCCCTTCAGCCAGACAGAAACTCCACAGATCTCTTCATGTTGTAACCTTGTGCCAACAGATTGTCCTTTCACATTCTAACTACGTTGCTCAACAATTTATCTTATTGATGAAAAATGACAGGGTAAAAAAAAAATCCTAATGCAGACTTCGTACCTTAGCGAGATAGTATTTCGCTGTTCCGTCAGAAGCATGTATTGGGTCGATGCTTTTACCTGCCTCTACCACACTCGACTACACACCTTGACATTTGATGTTGCACTTTCACTTGCTCACAAGTTCTCAACTTATTTTGTGTTTTCTCATTCTCTCCTCCTCCATCTCCCACCCCCCTCATGTGGTTAACCTTGCTAACACATTTAACATAGAAAGAAATGAGTCTGCTTAGCCTTTTTTCCTCAAGACCTGAATAATACTGATCTCTCTCTCTCTTTTACTCACAGACAAATCTGTGTGTTGCACTTTATAGAGGTGAAAACACAGACAAAAATGGATTCACAGACACTGCCATTTAAAAGCTGAGTCCGGGAAGTGGTGTGAGTATGGAGGGTGAGATGGTGAATAAAAGATGGGATTCTAAGTGTAAGTGTGCAACAGTATTTTCTGTTCAACTAATGGCTACAATACACTACATAGAAATAAACAACGCATGCACCCTGTCACAGACAACATCAATTGTACCAATCAACATCAGTTGCACCAGCTGGGTTTGAGATCAATGCTTAAATGTACTGTATGTGTATGAAAAATACCAAATTCAGAGGGAGACTGACACTTTATTTTGTGTTTTTACTTGTTGTATCACACGCAATCTTTTAGAAAGCATTGAGTTGCATTTGGTCAACACCAGAGATGTACTGCGACATCATCTCACACCACTGTGGTAACTTCCTGCTGCATCATTTGTGCTGAAATAGAAACCGTCCTACACCAACAGCTACAGGAAGTAGAGAAACTAAATGTCACAGGTACGCTTAATAGATTGTTAAAAATAATTATATTGAAACAATTGATAGAAACAAGGAGCACAAAAAGCAATGTCATGAAAAACAAATCCATAATTATAATTGCTATTTTAAGTCATAAAATGCTATATTATACTTTTCCCCCGTTTTATTTACAGTAGTTGTGTCACTGCATCAGTGGATGCATCAGATATTCATCATCTTTGTTACCCTGCCATGCCCTCTATACTTTGTCATTTCAGTCTAAAATCATCAACTATATGACTCAACAGAGCTAGTTGGCATGCTGACAGCTCAGTGCCTGTAGTTCTCTCCCTCAGAAGGAAACGTATGCTCATTTTAGTGTGTATTGCTATAAACTCCATCTGTGGGAACTGTCAAAAGACAGACCAATACACACAGTAGGAGTCAGGAGGTGGGTTTATGTCAGAGGTTGGAGAGGAGAGAGAAGTTAGTAAAGTGCAAACTAAAGGGAGAAAATCCAAAACAGACAGGAGAGCACAGTCCTGGTTAATGTATGGAACTCTGCTTCCAGACTGAAGCCAAGTGATGGGTTGGAGCCGGCCGGCCAGTCTCATTAGTTATTCTACCTCCGCCTTCCCTGACTCCGCCTTCCCTGACTCCGCCTTCCCTGACTCCGCCTTCCCTGACTCCGCCTTCCCTGCAGCTCCAGAGTTCTGATTTGTCTGTTCCTCTTCGGCTTTGTTGTTAATCTTCTCATGCTCCCGTTTCACCATCTCTTCCAGCTCCGCCTTGGAGAAAGAGAGATAATGGAGGGAGGGAGAGTGGGAGTGTGAGAATGGTGAGCGAAAAAGAGAGAGAGAGAAAAAAAAGACTACTTTAAGGTTTCAAGAACTTTCATCGAACTCAACAATCTCTGACTCACTCTTATCACGAATGGGTCCATAGAATATGGGTATTTACTAAGCATGTACAGTATATTTACCTTCCATCCCAGTAGCTCAGCAAGTGCCAAGCATCCATCATCACATGTACTAATATGAGCCACATCCCTGAGAGAGACAAATCATAACCAATGAATATTCATCAGCAAAACCTCCAACACCATCTCCACCATCATCATTATCACTGTAGTTCAAGTGAAAGTGATAGCTTCTCGCCTGTATGCTTTCGCTGAGTCAAAGTCCATCCCTCCGCCAATGCTTATAATCCCTAATAGAGGATCTGCCTACAGGGAGACGCAGACAGAAAGATATACACGTTAACATACAGAGGTGGATAGAGGAAGGAAAGTCTAATGCAAATCCAGAGGGACAGAGGACTCACACCGCCTGCTTTCTCCAGGTTAATGAGCAGTCTGGGGCAGCTGTTTGAAACCCTGCAAACACAAACATGTATTCCATCACACACCATTTATGAGCTTGTTGATGCTTGAGTACATGGTTGAAGAGGACACATGTTGAAACGCAACACTATACCAATATAGTAGTCTATCAGATAACATTATAATCATGGTTCTGTGAAGAGTCAGACAGAAAGACTCACCTGCCAACCAGAGCAGCAAAGGGCTGAACCTGCAGGGAGGTCCCCATTATAATCAGCAGATCACAGCGAGGAAAGTCCTGGAGGAGAATAGAAACAGAAGACGACGGTAACAGGAACCAGTACTGTGCCTTTCATTATGGTTCATCACTTCATTATGGGTGTACACACCCTAATATGCACATTCATGGAAAAGACAGAGGCACAAACTCTAAGTAGTCTATCAAGTCAACACCCAGACCACACTCACCATGGCCATTGAGGTGAAGAACCTCTTCGGTAGATTCTCACCAAAGAAAACAATGTCTGAAAATGGAGAACAAGGAGAAATCCAGTATTTTACAAAGAAAGTGTAATAAACAGGTATGAACTTTGAACTATAAGGAACTGAAAAGGGAGAGAGCATATTCAAGTAAGGAGGGATAAGAAGTAAAAGGAAATGACAACGCAGTCACTCACCTGGTTTAACCAGATTGCTGCACTTGTCACATTTGGGGATGTCATCCGAGAAGATTTTCTCTGCAGGTCAGAGGTAAACAAGATTAGAATTCAACAATTATTTGAATAGCACCAACGCTCCTTTTAAATGACAACTTAATTAGCATATCCATGTAAATGAGTGTCTGCCTAGGTGGTATAACAGCGTTTTGTTAAACCACCCCAGTTAGATATTACCGTACCACATACACTAACCTTTCATCCAGTCCAAGTCGTACTCTTTGCGGCACATAAAGCTGACACAGTGTGAGGTGTAGAAGGTACCGTGGGCTTCAATCAGGTCCTCTCCCTCCAGTCCTGCTACACGTTCCAGGGTGTCAATATTCTGCACAGGCAGAAATGGAGGGGTTGATGACACTTCAATAACACTTCAATACAGGCTGTAGGTGACTAACTCAGACACAGAACAAAGGATATGAAAGAATACCGAACCTGTGAGTAGCAGCGTTTGAGTAGCCCTTTGTCCTTCAGCAACTTGATGAAGTAGTGACATACTGTAGGCTTAACATACAACAACACTGCTGTTAGTGATACCTAAAAATAAACAGGCACAATGCACAATTGAGGAAATAAAGTTAAGAAAATGAAAGGCCAGAAAATAAGCTAGATCCTACCTTGAATTGTCCTGGGTACAGCTCCCTGGCCAGGGCAAAGAAGGGCTCAGGGTGTTTCTGATATAGAAAGAGGTACATCTTGAGTGGTGATAGCAGCAAATAACAAAATAATCTGCGCAGATCTTTAGTGTAGCAAGTTAATTACTTTCTTAAGCCAAAAGAATCCGACAGAACGTTTCAGACCTTAAAGTAGTCTATCTGGAAGATAGCCTCAGGGTATGGCAAGTTGTACTTCTGCAGGTTAGCATAGAGCCCTGTGTCTGGGGAGCGGAAGTCAGGGATCCCAGCCGCTGAGGGGGACAGAGGGGCAGTGTCATCATCACAAAAGTGGTGGAAACATTATACACACAATTTAGAGGGAAATCTATTTGTATTTAGGCTAAGTGTCTTATTTGTCCAGCAAAACAGGTATAGACTAATTATGTTATGCTCAGCCCACGGTTATGCAAGAGGGGGAGTTACTCACATGTAGAGATCCCTGCACCCACCATACAGATTATGTTTTTGCCTGTGGAGGATAGAGGAGCAGAGAGAATCCTTTAACTTCCTGGATTGTACCATTTGTTAACCAATGAAGCAGTATCACATAGTCAGTTGTAGTTGTAGTAACATACTTAAATATTGGTATGTTTTTCAGCAAGCAAATTATATGGCCTCAGGCTAGACAGATGATGTTATTCCTAATACAGTCTATTTTCTTGTGTTGACTAATGGCACATTTATACTAGGCCTAGATGACAGATGCACTGCTTGCTGGGCTACATAGTCATCAACCCCTACATGAAATGTGTACACGCTGGGTTAGAGATTAATAATAGACTCACATTTGCCACTCTGTATGTAACTGGCCACCCCCTCAAGAGTCAGCTCATCCAAAACCTTCTCTCCAGATATGCCCAAGGTTTTAGAGAAGAGATTGCGCAGGAAATCCACTGTACGAAATAAACAAATAATTATTCTGATGAAAATATGAGACTTTGGTGTTGACAGCAAAACCTTGAGGTTTTTGACACTTACTCTCTGTGTCCCCTGATGCCTCGCCGTCGTCACTGCTATCGTCTGACTGCTCCTAGCAGAAATCAAGAGGAAACTCGGTGTAAACATGGAAACATTAGTTTGATCAAGAACATTACAATTATAATCCTTGTTTGGTTTTATGCACATCATAAGAAGCTGTGCATTGTATTGCATGCCAATACAGTGTCAGTGTGTCAACATGTCAATGGATGCAGAATACACAGTCTACGATTGGTGACAAGTCATGACAGGTTCTCTACTAACCGTGTGCCTGACAAACTAGCCGTGACAACTAGCTACTAGCTAGTTATTGGCTAACGTTAGCCAGCCAGGTATCCATCCATAGGGCAAGGCATGTACACACACTGACAACTCCTAACCACAGATGTAGTATTTCTTGCCTCTGGTTCAGGGGTGTTCTCCTCGACCTCTTCTCTGTTAGAAGCTTCTGGAAAAATACGAAACAAATCCATGTCATGTTGCTATTTACAAGTAGCTAACCACAATGCTGAACGCTTTAGTTAGCTAGCTTTACCTAGGCAGCTAGCTAGCAATGTAGCTTGCAATGTAACTTAATTTTCGAGCAAAGGCCAGTCCAAGACGAAAAAAGGTATACCTGGTACATCAGACATTTATCCGTCTAGACTAATCCTACACAGATGTGTATGCTATTGTGTGTGTTGCTCCCGTATGTTTAACTTAACTTGCTAAATATGCAGGTTGATTCGTACAGTTGCGATATGATTGTTGTTGTCCGTCGCGAATTAATTCCGTGTTGCTAACTTCCGCATAAGAAATACTCCAACAATAAACAAGCACATGCGCACGCGTTGGCCTTCTTTTGCAGATCGCGGTTGGATTTTTATATTAGCCGAGCTGTTTTGTATCGTGCAAGTAAAACACAATCGGTTGCATTGTCATCATTTAGCAAAAATAAGCTAATAATATCACTGAGATGACTCAATATGGTTATATGTACCTGCAGAAGTAGTTTAAGCATGAACTCATGACAGCAATTTTTTGTTACAGTATGATTGCAACAGTATATCGTGTAGTTATTAATAGATAATTACCTCAATCTATAAAATATGTTAATCTCTCTGTTTACCTCTTGAATGGTTATTCCTATTATTCAACTTCACCTTTAAGGTCTCCTCTCCACTCTTCAGTCTCAAAGGATTATAGGATTTACATCACTCACTTATAGTTAATAAGATTCACGCACGTTTTAAAATGCTAACCATAACATCTGTCCATTTGGTTTTCTGTGTCTGCTCCATAAATGTCTGTATTGATCCAGATGCACAACACGAAGCATACTTTACAAATAAATACATTTAATTTAATATTTAATTGTGTCACCAATACAATGTATAATAATAATCTGTACCATCATCATATATACAGTCCATCAATACTTTAAGACATGAAGTTCAGTCAATACAGCACATTTCTAAAACGTTGAACGTTTCTTCAAGTGCAGTCGCAAAAACCATCAGCGCTATGACAAAACTGTCTCTAATGAGGATCGCCACATGAAAGGAAGACCCAGAGTTACCTCTGCTGCAGAGGATAAATTCATTGGAGTTACCAGCCTAAGAAATTGCATTCCAAATGCTTCACAGAGGAGAATGCGTGAATCAGGCCTTCATGGTCAAATTGCTGCAAAGAAACCACCACTAAAGGACACCAATAATAAGAAGAGACTTTCTTGGGCCAAGAAACATGAGCAATGGACATTAGACCGGTGGAAATCTGTCCTTTGGTTTGATGAGTCCAAATTTGAGATTTTTGGTTCCAACAGGTTGAATACCACTGGCATTGTCACGCCCTGACCATATAGAGCCCTTGTTTCTCTATGGTGTAGTAGGTCAGGGCGTGACTAGGGGGCATTCTAGTTTATAATTTCTATGTTGTGTTCTAGTTTATATCTTCTATGTTGGTGTTTTGTATGATTCCCAATTAGAGGCAGCTGGTAATCATTGTCTCTAATTGGGGATCATATTTAAGTAGCTATTTTTCCCACCTGTGTTTGTGGGATATTGTTTTGTGTTTGTGCATCACGTAGTCACTTTTAGTTGTTCGTTTATTGATATATTTTGTTTTGTTTAAGTTTCTCTTTGTATTAAATATGTGGAACTCAATATCCGCTGCGCCTTAGTCTCGTTCTTACCACAGCCGTGACAGGCATAGGGTACAGTGGTGCCCAAAAGTTTTGAGAATGACACAAATATTAATTTCCACAAAGTTTTCTGCCTCAGTGTCTTTAGATATTTTTGTCAGATGTTACTATGGAATACTGAAGTATAATTACAAGCATTTCATAAGTGTCAAAGGCTTTTATTGACAATTATATGAAGTTGATGCAAAGAGTCAATATTTGCAGTGTTGACCCTTCTTTTTCAAGACCTCTGCAATCCGCCCTGGCATGCTGTCAATTAACTTCTGGGCCACATCCTGACTGATGGCAGCCCATTCTTGCATAATCAATGCTTGGAGTTTGTCAGAATTTATGGGTTTTTGTTTGTCCACCCGCCTCTTGAGGATTGGCCATAAGGTGCTCCATCATGCTGGAAAGGGCATTGTTGGTCACCAAACTGTTCCTGGATGGTTGGGAGAAGTTGCTCTCGAAAGATGTGTTGGTACCATTCTTTATTCATGGCTGTGTCCTTAGGCAAAATTGTGAGTGAGCCCACTCCCTTGGCTGAGAAACAACCCCACACATGAATGGTCTCAGGATGCTTTACTGTTGACATGACACAGGACTGATGGTAGCGCTCACCTTGTCTTCTCCGGACAAGCTTTTTTTCCTGGGTGCCCCAAACAATCGTAAAGGGGATTCATCAGAGAAAATGACTTTACCCCAGTCCTCAGCAGTCCAATCCCTGTACCTTTTGCAGAATATCAGTCTGTCCCTGATGTTTTTCCTGGAGAGAAGTGGCTTCTTTGCTGCCCTTCTTGACAACATTCCATCCTCCAAAAGTCTTCGCCTCACTGTGCGTGCAGATGCACTCACACCTGCCTGCTGCCATTCCTGAACAAGCTCTGTACTGGTTGTGCCCCGATCCCACAGCTGAACCAACTTTAGGAGACTTTCTTGGGCGCCCTGAAGCCTTCTTCACAACAATTGAACCACTCTCCTTGAAGTTCTTGATGATCCGATAAATGGTTGATTTAGGTGCAATCTTACTGGCAGCAATATCCTTGCCTGTGAAGCCCTTTTTGTCTTGAAGGCAACCATGGTTGACAGAGGAAGAACAATGATTCCAAGCACCACCCTCCTTTTGAAGCTTCCAATCTGTTATTCGAACTCAATCAGCATGACAGAGTGATCTCCAGCCTTGTCCTCGTCAACCCTCACACCTGTGTTAACAAGAGAATCACTGACATGATGTCAGCTGGTCCTTTTGTGGCAGGGCTGAATTGCAGTGGCCATGTTTTGCATGGCAAAGAGGGACTTTGCAATTAATTGCAATTCATCTGATCACTCTTCACAACATTCTGGAGTATATGCAAATTGCCATCATACAAACTGAGGCAGCAGACTTTGTGAAAATTAATATTTGTGTCATTCTCAAAACTTTTGGCCACGACTGTACATAAATAAAAATACATATGAACCAAAATGCAAAGTTGTCCATGAATATTTATGAAGGGTAACTTTCTTATTGAACCTGCATTGTGAAATAAATACAAATCCCCACCCCCCAGACATGAATAAAGTGGTATGTACCCAGGTTTTCAAGGCCTGTGTAGTTAATGAGTGTGTTGCTGACATCCACTTCCTCTATGGCGCTGTCCCGGCGGTTCATGAAATCCCAGTTGAACTTCCCTCTTCTGTCTGATCGGAACCACTCTGACTGTCCTGCAAACCTGGAGGGACAACAGACTAGTCATCACTAACAACAAGTGAACAACACAGTGATCAGCAAATAGAACAACAACAAAAAAACATCCAAATGCACAACAACAAAAAACACAAAGCACACTAACACTCACCAACAGGTCAAAAAGGGAGCATGCACAGGTAGTTATGGGCAGCCCAAAATGGCATAACAGTTACCTGAATCCTCCCTTGAGGCTAAGGATGTAATAAGCAGCTGCAACGTTGTCCCCATAGTTCTGCTGGGTGTAACCATAGAAACTATGAGGGGAAGGAGACAGGGGTTGGGCTGAGAGCAATGTTTATGGAGTTGGGACAGCCAGTTCCACTTTGATCCCTACACATTCGCCTTAGCCCTAACCCTTCATTGCATGCAGATCTAAAGGGTCTGGATAGAAAAAGCAGCGTTGGGAGCGTCCACCATTTTGCTCACCAACGCCTTACAGATCGTGCATTGAAGGGTAATGGGCAAGAGGGAGGGATAGGGATAGGGAACGATTTGGGATAATGGCGTGCTGATAGAAATGCATGTAGCTAGAATAATCGGTGTGTTTTCCTGTTACACATACAAATTCTGATGACGTAGACCTCGGTTCTTGAACCAGGAGCTCCAGCTGAGGAGAGTCTCGATGTCATGGAAACGCTGGCTCATGAAGAGCCACAGGGATAGATGATGAGGAGCCTGGCTTGTAGTGAGGGCGGAGCCACAGGGATAGAACTCGTGTAATGCGATGTGGCGACCAAGAGGGTCACCTGACTACAGCTTCGCCGCCTCAACTGACAGACAGATACAAAGGACATGGGCAGTGAGAAAGAAGAGAGACAAATGCACAATGCAAATGAGAGGAAATCTACTAGGCATGTTGATATGCTGTAACCATAAACCTAAGAGTGGTGAGAGGAGTGCCTTAGTTCAACTCTCATCCGTGTGTGATGTCGCATTATTTGGATTTGGACTTCATAGATCAGTTCCTGTTCCTGTTCCTGTTCCTGTTCCTGGAGGGCCTCACATATGTGTAGAGTTTTGCACTTAAAAAAAATATATTGTTGATTTGATTAGCTAGTTACTTTTCAGCCCACCCTGCTCTAGTATGGAGGAGCAATCATATCACTTGATCCCCAAAAGTATATGATTATACATCACATCTATTTTATTGATCATCTTGAAAAATGTGACAGGTAGGACCTTTTTAGAGGTCCCTCACTAATTTGTCTGTGACACTATAAAACAACATTTGAGCAGGCAGAGGTGAGAAGACAAGTTCACTGGGGTCATAGCTACGTGCTATGTGCGAAGAAAGTTTCACAAAAAGTCTCACAAAAAGTGCAACAGGTGATTTCAACAAATTATACGTTGTACAACCCTTGCGTTCAAGAAGCTATTGTAATTTGACACCAAGGTATGTCATGATTTAGGCCTTTCCATAATAAATGAGGCCTGATACTCCATCACCACAGATATTGTTGTTGTTGAATCATTCTCTTTGGCAATAGCACTAGACATTGTGTGAATCTGTTTAGTCTCTGCCCTTTCCTCTCAATGTCTCCTACCTAGACCACAGCCAAAATAACTTGAAGAATGACAGTAAGGTAAGCTATTATTAACAGTCTGAGAGAAGGTCAGTCCCTCTAGATTCATTTTAGGATCTGGAAATTGGTGGATCGGTTAATCATTTGGTGGTGCAGGACTGTAGGTGGTGTATTGAGTGAAGGGTTTTAGAAAGTATGCCTGGGGAATACAGGCAACTTATAGAATTTGAGAGTTACAGTAACTGAAAGAGAGTGATATAATAGCCTAAGTAAGAATGTAAAAGGGAGGCAACATCTCCCCTGTCTCATTCCAATCCATTTATTCCACAATCCCATTCTCCCCATGGCTTCACTCCATCTCCCATCATTCCCATTTCCACATACTTTGCCAGCATAGGAGAAAAACACGCCTGACAGATGAGGGGACGGCTCGATACATGGAAGAAACATCCCCTTCGTCTCTCCTCCTCTCTTCTCCCAGGGTCCACTGGGGCAGCTCCGGACCAACAGACGGCTCTCCCTTGTTGTCACTGGCAACTAGTAAATAAGATCAGCCTCGCTGGTGATTTACTCCAGTCCTAATGTTGATTACAGAGAGGGAGGGTGACGGTAGCAGTTCACTATGGTGGGTGTACTTAGAGCATTCATAACACCTCTATGAAACCACGACCCCTTCATGAATGTCGTAGTATCATTCACAACAACCTTCATATTCAAAACCCCTTATGAATGTTGTTGAATAATGAGTCGTGAAGGTGGTCATGAATGATACAGCAACACTCATAATGGTGTTATGACTGGTTTCATAAATGTGTCATGTGTACCCCCCCCCCCCTATAAAGTAAAGTGTTACCCAGAAGACTGTTAGAAAAGCATCAAGTTCATTGAGAGACAAGGCAGTGTCAGTTGCATGTGATCTAATGCCCATCATGGAGGATAACGTGTGAATGGATTTCTAATCAGTGAATTGATGAATAGATGGGTGGGTTGTTGGAATGGAACTACTGTAGCAGACGGCACAGGAGGAGGTGGTATAGAGAGTATAGACTTCAGGGAGTAGCCTCGTCTCTGTGAGTGTCTGGACATGTCTACAGACTATAGAGAGATGGTGCAAATTCAAATCTGGACTTTGAAACCAGTTCCACTGCATTTTTCCCCCATTCTTCCCCTAATATGCAATTGATATAGAGCTGGGACACCAAGGTGTATGCAATTCATTGTCAGGTAGAACAGAAAACCAGAAGTAGTACTGACCTCATAGGAATCACTGATCCAATTCGTGTAAGGCGGGCTGGAAAAGGCTGTAGCCTGTTGTGTCTCTCTCTCCAGCCCCAGGAAAGGGGGAGCAGAATGGGTATGAGTGTTGGATTGTGCCCCTGCCTGCCTGGGAAGGAAGTCTATGGCTTCATAATGGCGGCCTGTGAGGTGTGCTGTTTTAAACCACCCATAAGGTCACAGGGAGGCTGTAAATCTAAATCACAGCTTGAAAGATTGACAGCATGCGCGCCGCAATAGTAGTTCAGTCAAGTGCATCCAGTTACCTCCTTCCATTGGAGGACAGAGTGTCCCGACTGGCCACGTAGGGGGATAGGATGCACACTGTAAGTGATACAGTACACACACTCACACTCACACACACAAACAATACGTCTGGTTGTTTCTCAGTGTATTGGATGTTATTGATGCTGTTGATGCATAAATAGCACATGATGTGGATGTGTGTGGATAGTCACTGCAACATGTGTTGGCAAGGATACCAGGAGAAGCTCTTCAGATTTGGATCCTGTGCCGACTGTTAGTGTTTTTTTCTTTCATCGGTTTAGACCGTATTTTCAATGTGTGTCCATTGCCACTTTTACTGCTTTTACCCCCTCTTATTCAGTTGGAACCCCCTCTGATCCAGTTGGAACCCCCCTGATCCATTTGGAAACCCTCTTATCCAGTTGGAACCCCCTCTGATCCAGTTGGAACCCCCTCTTATTCAGTTGGAACCCCCTCTGATCCAGTTGGAACCCCCTCTTATTCAGTTGGAACCCCCTCTGATCCAGTTGGAACCCCCCTGATCCATTTGGAAACCCTCTTATCCAGTTGGAACCCCCTCTGATCCAGTTGGAACCCCCTCTTATTCAGTTGGAACCCCCTCTGATCCAGTTGGAACCCCCTCTTATTCAGTTGGAACCCCCTCTGATCCAGTTGGAACCCCCCTCTTTTCCAGTTGGAACCCCCTCTGATCCAGTTGGAACCCCCTCTTATTCAGTTGGAACCCCCTCTGATCCAGTTGGAACCCCCCTCTTATCCAGTTGGAACCCCCTCTGATCCAGTTGGAACCCCCTCTTATTCAGTTGGAACCCCCTCTGATCCAGTTGGTTTTGTTGTCTATAGCAGAGGGATTTATTTTGTTTTTAATTCAGTCAATTCAAAGAGTGAATTGAAATTCAATTAAAGAAGTGAAAATTGGCAGTAGTTTTCACTCACACGCACATACACGCGCAGACACGCATGCACAAACCTAGTCCTACCGTTGCCTTGTGCAATTAAAAGTGTGTCAATTCCATACAAATAAGATGTGACGGTATCTCATATGGAGCGCTCAGTCCCCAGGATCTGGATAATGGCGGCATTACCTCAGCTTGGCGTCTCGCTGAACCATCCTACTATCGCGATTAGAGCTGACAGCTGTAATTACCACAGTGAGGCATGCTAATGACTGCAAGATGCTGAGCCAGTCTACTGTTTAGCTCAATTAAATTACTTCATTATCTCCACAGCTGTCTGCCGCTCAAAATGGCCTAGCTGTGTTGACGAAAATCGCAAAATACTGTAGAATCCACTATATATGAAGTCTCCATAAGAACACTTCCTGGTTTAATTTGTGAAAGGGAATGAAACTGCAGATCCGCACGCACACACACACTACTTAAACATCCACCATCTGAATTCTTCTGATGTGCAGCCCTTTGAGCTGAGTGAGTGTGGCTGAGTAACTTTGAACTGTAATGAGAGAAAGGTTAGATTTGCAGCGACACTAACTCCGTAGATACAAGTTCCTCAAGCCCATAACTCCTCTCTGGTCATCCAGGCCGTCTCTGAGAGAGACGAGATGTCAGGGATTCCCCTAGGGACCTCTGTTTGAAAGTAGCATTACATCGCATAAGTGCAGGATGAATAATGCATTGGAGATTAAAGGCTACTTGGTGCTGTGATATGGATATAGGTTATTGTGTGATGCTACGGTTTATGGGTCTGCACGTTTAAGCCTCCGTCATGCCCATTGTGTGTGTAAAAGGTTAAATGACTTCTGACACTGATAAAGCGTTGTTCCAGTTGATACTAAAGGGGATCAGAGTCTAAGTGGTTTGAGGTGGTTTGGTGGGTGTGGTTACGTGCTTTCAGTTCAGTTTATTTGACTTTGCTAAAACAAAGAAACCAAATTCCTCTCAAATGAATTGGTTAATTTGCATAAGTTATTGTTTACATTACTGCTATTCCCTTGCTTTCTCTCTCTTATTCCCTTGCTTTCTCTCTCTTATTCCCTTGCTTCTCTCTCATATTCCCTTGCTTTCTCTCTCATATTCCCTTGCTTTCTCTCTCTTATTCCCTTGCTTTCTCTCTCTTATTCCCTTGCTTTCTCTCTCATATTCCCTTGCTTTCTCTCTCTTATTCCCTTGCTTTCTCTCTCATATTCCCTTGCTTTCTCTCTCATATTCCCTTGCTTTCTCTCTCTTATTCCCTTGCTTTCTCTCTCTTATTCCCTTGCTTTCCTCTCTTATTCCCTTGCTTTCTCTCTCTTATTCCCTTGCTTTCCTCTCTTATTCCCTTGCTTTCCTCTCTTATTCCCTTGCTTTCCTCTCTTATTCCCTTGCTTTCTCTCTCTTATTCCCTTGCTTTCCTCTCTTATTCCCTTGCTTTCTCTCTCTTATTCCCTTGCTTTCCTCTCTTATTCCCTTGCTTTCCTCTCTTATTCCCTTGCTTTCCTCTCTTATTCCCTTGCTTTCCTCTCTTATTCCCTTGCTTTCTCTCTCTTATTCCCTTGCTTTCCTCTCTTATTCCCTTGCTTTCCTCTTTTATTCCCTTGATTTTCCTCTCTTATTCCCTTGCTTTCCTCTTTTATTCCCTTGATTTTCCTCTCTTATTCCCTTCCCTCTCACACTCTCTCCCTCTGCCCTTTATTCATTCCAAAACTCTCTCAATCTATTCCACCATTTTTGTTCCCCCATTTCCCATATACCTTTTCTTTCTCTCTCTCTCTCTCTCTCTCTCTCTCTCTCTCTCTCTCTCTCTCTTTCTTTCTAACCTTAGCATCCCTAAGTCACATTCCTCTTTCTTTTTCATCTCTCAATCCCCCTTTCCCTACTTTTTCTGCCAGAAAGCCTTTGGCTTTAATGTATAAATTCAGCATCAATGGGATATATTTTTCTTTTCCCTTTTTCTCCTCAATCCCCCATCCCCCTCTATCTCAGTGCTCTGCTAGTCAGCAGGATCTATAATGCACCATGCTGCTTCTAGTGTGAAATTAGCTGTGTGAAACCACTCTAATGGACTCTCTCTCTCTCTCTCTCTCTCTCTCTCTCTCTCTCTCACACACACACACACACACACACACACACACACACACACACACACACACACACACACACACACACACACACACACACACTTATCGCTCTCTCTCGCACACACACAAGCACACACTCTTTATCTCTCTCTCTCGTACACACAGACACACACACAGACACACACACACACACACACACACACACACACACACACACACACACACACACACACACACACACACACACACACACACACACACACACACACACACACACACACACTCACACACACACACACACACACACACACACACACACACACACACACTCTTATTGCTCTCTCTCGCACACACACAAGCACACACTCTTTATCTCTCTCTCTCGTACACACAGACACACACACAGACACACACACACACACACACACACACACACACACACACACACACACACACACACACACACACACACACACACACACACACACACAAAGTGTATATAGCCAAGTTATCGTTACTCACTGTGTATTTATTATTACTTTTGTGTTTTACTTTTCTATTATTGCTGTATTGTCTTCCTCTCTTCATTGTTGGGAAGGGCCTGTAACTAAGCCTTTCCCTGTTAGTCTACACCACTTGTTTACCAAGCATGTGAAATAACACATAACAAATAACATTTGTTTTGTTACACATATTTAGGAAGCATTACAAATGCCATTGGCTAATAAATACTTTATGACATATTCACATTCTATCAGAGTATGCAATGAGTCAACATCAATCATATATGCTGTCTTCTAGCCGATAACAAATCACAATAAAAAAGTCCCTTAGCTATATTTGTTTAAAAATATTACTAATTGTACATCCCTCGTGCCATCTCCAAATCACCATCTCTACTATGCCTATATATCACAATATGTCATTGACCTGTTATGTGAGAGTAAGTGTCATATTATGGATTATGGATTTGTTGTATAAGCATCCAGTCTGACCTCTCATTGTCCTGTCCCTTGTTATTGGGTGCCCCTGTGTTCTCTCAGATGATAAGCAGATTACAGTTTTTTCCAAATGCTAACACACTAAAATGACATGCACAGCACAGTTATTTAAACTGAAACACAGAGAGCAAAACCTCTTCTCAAGTCTCCAAAGTCTAAACACATTTTCTGCTTTACACACATTTTGCAATTCAAAATGGCACTTTTTAAATGCACTTCACACGGTTCTCTGCATAAGACACAACAATCTGACATAAAGTCACATGTTTGCCATTTCAAAACACTGCCATTCAAAATGACACGACATGAGCTAATTGGCCAATACATGTGCCACCTGGCCAAACACCTCAATGGTTAATTGTTACCACTTCAATCAGGAAGTAAGCACTATGAAAAGACCACAGGTGAGCACCTTTTGTTTTACAACAACAATGGAAGCCGTTGCAGAGAGAGGAAGAGGAAGAGGGAGGTTGAGAATGAGAGGAGGAGGAAGAGTGAGAGGTAGGGGTATAGCTGGTAGAGGAGTTCATGGCCAAAGAAGACAACAACTTTCAAATGAAATCAGAGCAACCTTAGTTGATCATGTCATCAACCATGGGTTGACAATGCGAGAGGCTGGACAGAGAGTGCAGCCCAACTTGAGCCGTTTTACTGTCGCCTGTGTCATCCGGACATTGAGACTGGAGTACAGGTATGTAACCAAAATGTCTTTCACACTATGTAGTACACCCCATGTCATAATGTATCAGTTGGGTGACACCTGTTTACTTCATGAATGGCTGATGTCATACACTAACTGCACAAATTTCCTGTAGAATTTACTCTACTGTGGGGGAAATATCTTTAGGCTGCATTGTCCAAGCCCTATATTTTAGTTTTTTTAGTTTTTCTAAAGGACTGAGAGACGCAACCATGGTGGAGGAAGGGGCCACATGTTCACCGGGGTACAGGAAGCTGCCATTGTAAACTTGGTTTTGGAAAATAGTGAAATCAGATTATGAGAAATTCAAAGCCACATCATCCAAGACAACACCATATTCAACAACATTCAACGAGTCAGTCTGTCCACATTGGCTCGCATTCTCAAGCGAAACCAAATCAGAATGAAACAACTTTATAAGGTGCCGTTTGAGAGAAACTCTCAAAGAAACAAAGAGGTCAGACGAGCAAATGTGGATGTAAGTACAATATTGACTGCAGTACACTACACAACATTATTTCCCAGTGTACTGGATAACACAATATTGACTGCAGTACACTACACGCAACATTGTTTCCCAGTGTACTGGATAACACCATATTGACTGCAGTACACTACACAACATTATTTCCCAGTGTACTGGATAACACAATATTGACTGCAGTACACTACACGCAACATTGTTTCCCAGTGTACTGGATAACACCATATTGACTGCAGTACACTACACGCAACATTGTTTCCCAGTGTACTGGATAACACCATATTGACTGCAGTACACTACACACAACATTATTTCCCAGTGTACTGGATAGCACCATATTGACTGCAGTACACTACACGCAACATTGTTTCCCAGTGTACTGGATAACACCATATTGACTGCAGTACACTACACACAACATTATTTCCCAGTGTACTGGATAGCACCATATTGACTGCAGTACACTACACGCAACATTATTTCCCAGTGTACTGGATAACACCATATTGACTGCAGTACACTACACGCAACATTATTTCCCAGTGTACTGGATCACACCATATTGACTGCAGTACACTACACGCAACATTATTTCCCAGTGTACTGGATAACACCATATTGACTGCAGTACACTACACGCAACATTATTTCCCAGTGTACTGGATAACACCATATTGACTGCAGTACACTACACGCAACATTATTTCCCAGTGTACTGGATAACACCATATTGACTACAGTACACTACACGCAACATTATTTCCCAGTGTACTGGATAACACCATATTGACTGCAGTACACTACACGCAACATTATTTCCCAGTGTACTGGATAACACCATATTGACTGCAGTACACTACACGCAACATTATTTCCCAGTGTACTGGATAACACCATATTGACTACAGTACACTACACAACATTGTTTCCCAGTGTACTGGATCACACCATATTGACTGCAGTACACTACACGCAACATTATTTCCCAGTGTACTGGATAACACCATATTGACTGCAGTACACTACACGCAACATTATTTCCCAGTGTACTGGATAACACCATATTGACTGCAGTACACTACACGCAACATTATTTCCCAGTGTACTGGATAACACCATATTGACTACAGTACACTACACAACATTGTTTCCCAGTGTACTGGATAACACCATATTGACTGCAGTACACTACACACAACATTGTTTCCCAGTGTACTGGATAACACCATATTGACTGCAGTACACTACACACAACATTGTTTCCCAGTGTACTGGATAACACCATATTGACTGCAGTACACTACACGCAACATTGTTTCCCAGTGTACTGGATAACACCATATTGACTGCAGTGCACTACACGCAACATTATTTCCCAGTGTACTGGATCACACCATATTGACTGCAGTACACTACACGCAACATTATTTCCCAGTGTACTGGATCACACCATATTGACTGCAGTACACTACACGCAACATTGTTTCCCAGTGTACTGGATAACACCATATTGACTGCAGTACACTACACGCAACATTGTTTCCCAGTGTACTGGATAACACCATATTGACTGCAGTACACTACACACAACATTGTTTCCCAGTGTACTGGATAACACCATATTGACTGCAGTACACTACACGCAACATTGTTTCCCAGTGTACTGGATAACACCATATTGACTGCAGTACACTACACGCAACATTGTTTCCCAGTGTACTGGATAACACCATATTGACTGCTTTTGTTCTTTGTTTTCAGGGAGTACTGGAAATGGATGCTCATGCAATCCCACATGAGTTCATCTTTATAGATGAGGCTGGGTTCAACCTAGCAGAGACCAGAAGAAGTGGGAGAAACGTCATTGGCCACAGAGCCATTATAGATGTTCCTGGCCAACGTGGTGGGAACATCACAATGTGCGCTGCCATCTCCAATACGCATGGTGTCCTCCACCGTCATGCCAACCTTGGACCATACAACACAGACCATATTCTCACATTTCTGGACAGACTCCACAACATTCTCATACCATCAGAGTGTATGAATGATGCAGACCATCAAAGAACCCGGTACATTGTAGTATGGGACAACGTGAGCTTTCATCTTGCAGCCCCAGTCCTAAACTGGTTTGCTGACCACCCACCATTTCTCGTGCAATACCTCCCATCATACTCACCATTTCTGAACCCCATAGAAGAGTTATTTTCGGCATGGCGGTCGGTGGAAGGTATACGACCGGTAGCCCTTTATGGGTGCGATTCAGGGATGGATAAGGCACTCAAGGCGCTTCTTCCGTCGATGTCTGGCAAGGGAAGATATTGCCTGTGATGTGGATGAGAAGTTGTGGCCAGACCCAGCTGTGCGGCAAGATGCTGCCTAATTATTTTTCTTGACTCTTTTTTTCTCTATATTTTTTCTGCCCATTTTTTTCTGCAATTTTATTTTTCAGTTTACAGTTTTTTTGTGAGCATATTTTTGTTCAGTCCAATGTAAATATATCTGCTGTGCATATATTGCACTGACTTGTTTGGTGAAAAATAAAATATATAATGTTTCAACAGCATGTGTGTGTATCTGTAAATATTTCTGTGCATCTGAAGAATTTTCTACAATTTGAACTATTTTAGTATTATGGCAAAGCATCCTAAAGATGAGAGAGCTTTTCATTATGCCCATTATGTAGTTGGTTAGACATAAATCTGGTAATATGAATGAAGTGTGTGCCATTTCGTGCAAATGTTTGATTTTGATAATTCTATATGTAGTTTTGGTTGCAGTGCTTCATTTTGCAGGATATATGAGGTATTTTGCAGTTTGGTTGTGTGGTTTTGTGAATTGTGTTAAGTATTTTGTTAAAACCTGCCTAGTTTGCAAAATTGTGTTTTAGCAATTGGAAAAAACTGTAATGACCGTTTAATTACAGTAAGGTAGCGAAAAGGCCAGGCGATTAGCCACAGCCTCGTTAGGTCATCATGACATCCTGCTACTGTCATCCACCCAGATATTACTATCAATGAAGTCACAGGATGCAGCCCAAATGGCACCCTGTTCCCATGTAGCGTAGTCCACTATAAAGGCAATAGGGTGCCATTTGGGATGCAAACACACTAACAGGAGACAGGAAGATACTCAGTGCCCCTGGCTGCAGACTGGCTGGCCTTTCTGAGGGGCCTTTCTGAGGGGCCATAGTGGTGAGGGGACAGACTGACAGACACAGATCACCCGTCACTCACTCTCTTATCCATAGTTATGAAAGTCTACCAAGACCTCTGGTGCTCCCTGCCTTTTTCCACTCTCGATCTCTTCTCTCTCTGTTTTCTCTCCTCTTCTTCACTCCTCTTATTTTATCTCTCTCCATCTTATTGTCTCCCCTCCCTCCTCGACTACTCATTAATTCACTCTGACACACTCCATAATGTCCTCCCTCCTTCCCTCCTTCCCCCGTCCTCCCATCTCTCTCTGTCCTCCTCTCCTCCATATCTGCTGTCAGGGGGGTACTCTCATGTTGAAGGGTCTTGGTTGAAATGTAATTAGCTTTACACATATTTCCTAGCAATTCCTAATTAGTGGTAGGTTGATGTCATTAAAACACCAGGGATTGGACTAGGGAGTAGCCTAGTAGCCAGCCCCTCCTCCTCCGCTGAGATATGGGTCCCCCCCAGACACAGAGCAGGACTTGAATAGACTGGAAATAGACTGGGGTTAGGATCATTATCTTTCTATTAGAGAGGGAAACAAAGACTATTTTTATTTTCCATAATGGGGCTAGTATCGAACCCGGAAAGGCAAGAGCACATAAAACCCCAAAAATTGTCTGAAGGCACATCAAGAAGCACATCCGTGTTTTAAGTAAGCACTGCCCTCCGATGCTCTGTTTCTGATGTAACTGACCTTCCTGTTGATTTTGTAATGATGTTATCTGAAGCAGCTCTCGGCCAAAACCACTTTAAGCTTGCCTTGCTACAGTTTCTGTATGTCCTCAGAAACAGCCACTGGATTAAGCCTTTTTGGTGTGTGTGCTTGCGTGTGCATGTGAGAGATAGATACTGTCATTGAAATTGACTGCACGTTCAAGGACAATGTAGAAAGCGAACATATGCTTAATCCATTTAATATCCCTGTTGAAAAATGAAAACACTCTTGTGAAATCCTCACAGAGTTTTACATGAACCTAACAAAGCCAGTAGACAGACAATATATTAAGTAAAGATTATGGTAATGAATATTATCATTGCGTATTCAGCCATGGAAAATGGAAAAAGCTATTTTAAGGTGAAAATGGCAGAATGTTTTGCTTCGCATGAGTAGCATTAACAAATAAAAGTCGAGCAAACGCAGCACTTGGAATTATGTTGAGTAATACATCGAATTGGAGCTGACAGTTCAACTATACAAAAAAAAATAGGGATTTGTTTAATAATTTATAAGTGGAGGAAATGACTCTATGCTGCTGGTAATGCATAGATGCAGATTTAGTAGCTACATTTCAAATGATGACATGGATTGATACAAAATCTATGGAAAATGTAACTGCACTCATGTTCAATCATGGAGCGCTATATCAGGCCTGCTTGAGTAGTCGGTGGACGCTATTAATCTACAGTAGGATTTTGGTGAATATTGTATCTCTCTTGTGAGCTGTTATGCAAACTTGTAAATCCACAATATTAAAATGGTTTGCAGTAACTTTATGGTTGAGGCTTATTTTCAATGGAAGACAACTGGACCTCTTCAGTGGCTAAGGATGATCAACGTCAAGACCAAAGATCAAATCAGAAACCGCTGACTACCCGTTTTCACTGATCAATATTTCCATGTGTTATGACCCGCCAGTGTTACACACAGCAATAAGACAGGATCATCACTCATCAAACACTCTCTGATCTTTTGTCTTACAAGGACTATCATCATGGTCTGCCATAGTATTCCCTATGGCCCTAAAGACTTAGGAAGCTAGCAAAAGGGGTTCCCTAACTGAGGGGCCAGCCTTAAAAGCAGAGGATCTGAGCTGACTGAGAATTACATAAGGACTGTACAGCTCTCAGAGTTCTTACGACAGAGAGAGTCCAGTGTTCTTTTGGGAGATAATATAGGCCTATATTGTCTCTCCCTGTTCCTCTGGTTATGTAAGGACTGTCTTGTTTAGAGTTGGGTCGGTTTTAGGGTCACATCAGAGGAATACAAGATATTAGGACAACATGGAACCATGGAACCTGATATATGTAATCATAACTTCATGTTAAGTTATGGACAATCTTTTTAGTAATGTGACTAATTGTAAGATGCTGTGTGTTTAGGCATTTTTCTATCCTCGTGTTAACTTCTAGATGCGTAGCCTATAGTATCCCAGCCTTGCTCTAAGTGATCTGTCCCCGGCATTCACTGCTTGTCAGCCTGACATATCTCTGCCATGTCGACAGGCATGGTGGCGTGCAGCGCTGAGTAGAGGACCAGACATCGCCCGTGTCGTGCCACGGCAGCCTTGCCAACCCGTCAGCGTGTGTGAGAGTGTGCGAGGCCGCCAAGGAAGGCTAGTGTTTCATTGGTGTGTGCAGCTAAGATATGCTGCTTCCTGTTAGGACACGCTTCACTTCCTGTCAGCCACCCCACAGCGACTGCCTCTGTCTCTCTGTCTAAGCCTCTCGCTTGCACTTTCTTTGTCTCTCTCTCTCTCTCTCTCTCTCTATGTGTCTCTCTCTCTCTCTCTTTCTGTCCCTCTCTGCCTCCTCTCCTCTGTCTCTTAATGACAATCTCATTGCTTCTACCTTTGATCTTTTCCTCTCTTCTTGGCTCATCACCTTCAATGAAGTTCCACTTATCGCTTTTCATTCTCCCCACCTCTCTCCCTCTCTCCCTCTCTCTCTCTCTCTCTCTCTCTCTCTCTCTCTCTGAATGCCCTCTATTTGGTCCTGTAGTAGTGTCCCCTCCCCTTCCTCCCTCCTCCTCCCCTGTCTTGTGGCCCACCTGTCCCTGCTCCTCAGCTGCTCCCCCTGAAGACAAGGCAGAAGCACCCAGGCAGAACATCCAGCCTGTTCCCAACTCTGCCGCGCTCTAACCCTCTTCCTTTATACCTCTCCTCCTCCTCCTCCTCATCCTCCTTCCTTTGAGACATTTATGATGATACTAGTCTTGATGGCAGTGATGATGATGATTATGATGATGATGATGAAGATGACGAGATTGATGTTGATGTTTATGATGATACTAGCCTTGGTGACAATGATGATGAGGACGAAGGCCATATTGCTGATGGTGATGACGCTGGCTGCCACAGTGGTCAGGAAGAGACGCTGTCCCCCGGCCATCTGTGTACAGATTAATCCTTGCTGGGTTTAGAGATATTACTGCCAGGCTTATTGCCGTGGCAACCAGCCCTCAATCCCAATTCAGCACAGCGAATTGGGATATCAGAGACACACACATACATACACACACCCACACACACACACACACACACACACACACACACACACACACACACACACACACACACCCACACACACACACACACACACACACACACACAGACATTGCAAACACTTTCTCTGTTGACAGTGCTGCTGTTTAGTGCAACAGAAATGAAAGAGGAATGAATACATACACACAAACGCACACGCACGCTCACACCAAGGTTATTATAGTTTTGTGTTTTTCTATTTGTTTTTTCTATTTTTTATTTAAGTTGTCCAGAGCCAGCTGCTATCGCACTGGTGCCAATGTGAGAGCCATAGGATTCAACCGAATATTACAGATTGTCCACACACACAGTAACTGTAGTAGATTTTCGGGGAATTTTATGAAAAGCTGAATGTGTTCTGAGCATTCTGATCCCAAATTGACATTCTTTCCAATAAATAGATTGGGAGAAAAACAACTTTGTTTTAGTTGGCTGATGCAGTCGTCTCTGCCTGCTGGTCGCTATGCTACCTGAGAAAGCACGCTCACAGGAGAAGCGTAACTTACACAGACCTGAACCGTGACACTTTTATTCAATGGGAAACTGCCTTTTTGCTTCATCTTAATTCCTCCATAATATCTGGTCATAACTAGTAGTAGTGATGCACAAACTTGGTCTATTTGAAACATCGCCATCTCCTGGCAGCATTTACCCACCAGATTCAGTAGCTTGAAAACCTGCAAAAAGCTTGAAAACCCCATTGAAATCCTACATTGAAAACCACATTGAAAACATACATTGAAAGTTTAGGGAAAAAGACTAAAACGGAACATAATATGCTTTTTATTTTAGTTTGTTTTGGAATCAAAGATAATAGTTTCAGTATAGTTTTACCAAACGTGTTTGTTAATTATTTAAATGAATTTAGTTTACTAAATCGTTTTTTCATGACTATTTTTTTGTTTTAGTTTCAGTTTTAATTTACTGTAATAACCTTGGCGCGCAGGCAGGCAGGCAGGCAGGCAGGCAGGCAGGCAGGCAGGCAGGCAGGCAGGCACACACACACACACACACACACACACACACACACACACACACACACACAGCATTCCCTCCTCCCTTTCCCTTGCTATTATCACTGATGCTATTAAGCAACTAATTGGAATTGTTATTATTTGTGGTCAGTTTTATCATTTCAGCAGCAGCACATTTTGATGTGTCATACTATAATATACTGCTTTTGTTTTTCAAATCCATTCACGTGGACAATGACATTTTGATATCCCATCTCTCTCTAGTTTTCTGTCTCTCATGCACACAAACACATGCAGAAAATGTTTTGATATTTTGACACCTACATCAGATGGGGCTGCACACTGTCAATCACCACAAGGTCAAGCTCGGCATGTGTACCATTCAAGGTTTTATTCAGTATTTACATACAGTACACAAGTCAGACACAATGGTCAAGAAACCTTCAAATAAGGTCAGTTGGATATAAAATAAAATCTGCAGGCAAAACAACAGATTTTCCATTAAAAATCACAAACAAGTGTTTTTTTTCTTTCTTAGCATTTTTTTTATGTCCACTTCGGTGTTGGAGATATGCAAAGCTACGATGAAACAATCACATGTTATTCTACAGCTAATACATTTCCCTTTCTGCTCCTTAAGAAAACATGTACCTGACGTTCAGTCATTTTACTACCCTGTGGTTGCAACCGAGCCAAATATAGACATTACCTCGTCCTCAACTCTCGTACCCTAACATGTTCTTGATTTGATTTTTCATGACGTTACCGTAGCAACCACTCCTATGAGGTAGCCTCATTTAATTTGACAGTGCAGTGGTGGTGTGGACCAAGAATCATAAGCTTTATGTACATGTTTTACTCTAATTTGTATGCTACTTTATGACTCAAAGGGGCCACTGTGTCAGGTGAGGGGACAGGTAGTTGTTTTCCCCTCACTAAAGCTTCTCTTCTGAAAAACCTCACGGCCTTAGCCCCGTCCTCACTAGATCAAGTAGCACTCAGTTTAATGAAATTGCCTAGTTACTATTGATATCATGAGAGATTAAAGGGTTTGAAATTGCCCCCATAAACGAAATATTCCTAATCCAGTTCGGTGTGGCTGTTTGTGTCGACTACATCAGCACCGTGCATCGAGTGCACTTATAGCACGTTGAAGCCTTAGACTCAGTGGGTGTCATGTCCTTCACATGACAAGACAGAGCTGGCTTCATCATGACTCAGACTCTCAGAGTGGAGAGGTGGATACTAAAGGCATGTAACAAGTATCATCAATACCAATTCTCATGTTCAAATTTGTATGACACGTTCTACTAATCCCGATGCAAGTCTGTCTTGCATGAAGTAGTGGTTTCCTTGCTTATTGTGGCCAATGATAATACAGACTTTTCAGGCTAGGGTCCATTTTTAAAGCATGTTTTGACACAATATACAATGTTGGGTATTTTTGCCAGCATTTCGCTGATAATGTAGTTGACCATCGTTGTCCTCCCCACAAAGGAAATTGGGGAGGGGACTGTGGATCTATATCCGTCCGTTAGTACGTTCGTCACATGCGATATCTCAGACAGCACTGGCATAATTTTGACGGAACTCGAGTGAATGATGCATCTTGCAATATAGATCCGCCATTTACAAAATGACACTGTTTGGCCAGACGGTGGCGTTATAACAAGTTATTGAAAATTAAAACTTTATAAGGTCACACCCCTCACTCCATTTGACCAAATGTCATGCAATTCTGTACATACAGTAGGTCCCTCTCCTCACAAGAAACAAATAAGGTCTGCTATGATGAATTTTCCGCCATTTACAATATTGTGAAAAAGACTTACAACTCTACTCCTCTGGCATCGAATTACCAATCTGCATGAAACTTGATATGTGGCATCTATGGACAAAGATCTCTTAAGCAATATTTTCCAGACTAGTATCTAAAACAACATGGCCGCTCTTGACCAATAACCATTCACGCGGGCATGGTCTGGCACATAAATGCATATAAATCAGTCACAGATATTGTAACAAAATCTGGTAAACATGTTGCAAACACTGTCACGACTCATCATACAGTGCCTTCGGAAAGTATTCAGACCCCTTGACTTTTTCCACATTTTGTTACCTTACAGCCTTATTCTAAAATGTATTAAATAGTATTTTTCTGTCATTAATCTACACACAATACCCCGTAATGACAAAGCAAAAACGATCACACTTACATAAGTATTCAGACCGTTTAATCAGTACTTTGTTGAAGCACCTTTGGCAGCGATTACAGCATCAAGTGTTCCTGGGTTTGACGCTACAAGCTTGGCACACCTGTATTTGGGGAGTTTCTTCCATTCTTCTCTGCAGATCCTCTTGGATGGGGAGCGTTGCTGCACAGCTATTTTCAGGTCTCTCCAGAGATGTTCGATCAGGTTCAAGTCCGGGCTCTGGCTGGGCCACTCAAGGACATTCAGAGACTTGTCCCGAAGCTGTTCCTGCGTTGTCTTGGCTGTGTGCTTAGGGTCATTGTCCTGTTGGAAGATTAACCTTCGCCCCAGTCTGAGGTCCTGAGCACTCTGGAGCAGGTTTTCATGCTCCGTTCATATTTCCCTCGATGCTGACTAGTCTCCCAGTCCCTGCCGCTGAAAAACATTCCCATGGCATGATGCTGCCACCACCATGCTTCACTATAGGGATTGTGCCAGGTTTTCTCCAGATGTTACACTTGGTATTCTGGCCAAAGAGTACAATCTTGGTTTCATCAGACCAGAGAATCTTGTTTCTCAGGGTCTGAGAGTCTTTAGGTGCTTTTTGGCTCCAAGCGGGCTGTGATGTGCCTTTTACTGAGGAGTGGCTTCCGTCTGGCCACTCTACCATAAAGGCCTGATTGGTGGAGTGCTGCAGAGATAGTTGTCCTTCTCGAAGGTTCTCCCAATCTCCACAGAGGAACTAGAGATCTGTCAGAGTGACCATTGGGTTCTTGGTTCTCCCTGACGAATGCCCTTCTCCCCCAATTGCTCAGTTTGGCTGGGGCGGCCAGCTCTAAGAAGAGTCTTGGTGGTTCCAAACTTCTTCCATTTAAGAATAATGGAGGCCACTGTGTTCTTGGAGACCTTCAATGCTGCAGACATTTTTTGTTACCAGTTTTTGGTACCCTTCCCCAGATCTGTGCCTCGACACAATCCTGTCTCAGAGTTCTACGGACAATTCCTTCGACCTCACGGCTTGGTTTTTGCTCTGACATACACTGTCAACTGTGGGACCTTATATAGACAGTTGTGTGCCTTTCCAAATGATGTCCAATCAATCCATTTTAGTATAAGGCTGTATCGTAACAAAATGTGGAAAAAGTAAAGAGGTCTGAATACTTTCCAAATGCACTGCAACCAAGAACATTCATATCGACACCACATGGTGGCGCTATAGCTTTTGTTACTATCAGTATAGTCTAGTTTGAATTGTTATTACTAATTGGCCCAACTAGCCCAAGGTGGGAGGGGGGGGGGGGGGGGTGCTGCATCATTTTCAGGCTAGTGAAGTTGACAGCACTGCGTATCACCCATTGGCACAACAAGGCCAAAGGTTTGATTAGGTCCTTGAGCAACAAACATGGTCACCACGTTCTGTTAGGGAGATAAATATTGGGATAGCGATATGTTGTGTTTTTGTTTCTATGGTGAAGGGGGGATGAAGGAGACTGTGCTGAAACTATAAAGCCCCTGTTTATAAAAACTTTCAACACAGCCGGTCTCGTTAAAATGTTTGGACGGGTCCCTTTGTCTCAAGAGTGGGCGGTGCCAGACCTGATGACGTTAACCTGGGTCTGTTACCTCTCCACACCCCCCATGCCACTGGTTTGAATGCAGCCCTACATGTGAGGTTAGGACAAGTGGCGCTGGTGGTAGATGTGCGCTAGAGTGATGGTACAGCAGGTATTTAATAGTGTCACAAACTCCAGGGCTTGCTCTCTGCCACCACAGATGGTGTCCGTTCCTGCCAATTGGAAGAGTGTTTGAGCTGTCTGTAGGTCCTTGCTTCCATCTCCTCGGAAATATTTATCTGAACTTGCCTGGTAAATGACCTTCCTTGTCACTGATTCAATGCAACCCATGATGAGGGTTGATAGCACCAACGTTTCAGGCAAGAGGGCTGGTTTAGGCTTGGATACAAGGAAGTGGCCACAGAAGTAGGGTTATGGGTCTGTTTAGCCATAACTCTGCAGATTAAAGGGATTTTCTTGCCATCAAACTAGTCTTGAGAATGTGTATGTAGTAATACATTAGCTTTCTCATGTGTGTACTGATTGACAATACTTGATGTGCCTTATCTACATGGTGTTTCCTGATGGGTTTCCTGTGTAAGAAAGGATGCAGATGTTGTTTGATAGCGTTTAGAAAAGTTTAGTTGTATTAATTGTAGAAATATGAATAAAAACCTAGTTTTAAAAGATTGTTAATCATTTAGAAGTGCATAATTCCTGAGACTGTTTGTACGATGCGCAGTAGCCCTCAATGTGTTGACCTGAAGCAGAGGGCTACACAGTCCCCATAATGTTACTGTGTCTTAGGGCTTCACTGTTTCTTTCATCAGATTTAATTCATTCAGTCGTAATTAATTTTCATTACTGTGGAATGTTGTTTCCTCTGTTTTGTCAATGTAGTGTTTATTTACCCTGAAAAGTGTGGCTTACAGTACACACAAGTATAATTCAGAGTATCCACATCTTAAGTGTTGTTGTTTAAAAAATCAGAATCTTTTTATAGCAGGTAAAGTAGCTCAAAATGGTGGTAAAAAAACAGCAGTGCTGAATCCTACCCTATTCCGTTTAGAAATGACTGCTTGGCTTGGTACTGACTTGTAAAAGAGTTAGAATTAGAGATTCTTGACATCAAGACTTAATTACACGTTTTATCTCCAAAGCTTGGACGACAACTAAAAAAACTCTTCTCGGAGTTTTTAAAAACAGGTAGAAACATGCTTATTCTAGCCATTGTGCATGCCTTAAAAAAGAATACATTTTAAACCCCATGTCATTTGTATTTCACTTTGGCAAGGGATACAATACATGTGATCACATTTCAATACCCCCCCCCCCAGTTTGTACATTTAAAATGTTTTGTTCTTTACATAGGAAAAAAAAACTTTTTCGATAGGTCTTTCAATTACGTCACTGTACAAAAAAAAGAGCAAAAGACAACAAAATGAATCCACAAGCCAGAAAAAAAGGAAACAAATTAAGAAAACAAAATGGCATAATTTTCACATATAGACTGGAGAGAGCATTAGACCACTAGAACCCTGTGTGTTCACTTTGGGAAGTGTCCTTATCCCAACCCTGTTATATAACCCTCAATGAGACCAGACAGGAGAGCAGGAGAGAGACACATGGGGACTGTACATGTACACTACTATACTACACTTCAGACCAACCTTCCCAAACCGTTTTCTTAAAGAGAAGCACCCAGGATCATTTAGAGAAAGCCCGGCCTTAACCTCTATTATTACGCCCTCTCAGCAGTCTTCTAAGAACAAGGCTCCTCCTCATCCAATCCCACGGCCATTCAACGAACTCTGAAGAAGCGGACTAATTCTATACTAGAGATGATCTACTAGTATCAGTGGGTTAATCACAGACAAGACTGGACAAATAAAGAGCTTTCTCTGGCTACTTCACCAGTCACACCTCAGTAAGACTATACAACCACATCAGCAGTGTGCTCAGTGAGGATAGAGAGGATAGCTGGACTCATACATAGAGATACAACTCTAGAGAGGCTGACTTCGTAGAGACGCATTTTGTCGGCCATCTTACATGGGGACAGTTCTGAACGGTTTCTATCTCCATAAACGTGTCTCTCTGCGGTTGTAATCCTCTGTCATTGAATGACTAGCGAGGACATTGTCATGGCTTTCTGTCGTTCTGTTTAGGACATTTCCTGTTCTTTTCAAACAAATGTGCAACTAGAGGCTTGGTGGCTTTCCAGGTTCCAGCCATATTTCCTCTCCCATGTCTGTTTTCTCGGCTTGGCTTGCGAAGTTGTTTTGGCCCGGGCCCAGCCGGTGTCACTGTAAACCCAAACATCTCCAACCTGAGCTGCCTACTCTGTTTTACAGTGTACCAGACGCACATGCCAAAAGAACACATGCTGTTGATGTCAATGTCTCCAGCAACCCCCCTCTCCCTCTTCTCTCTCCTGCTCCTTACAGAGTGTTTAGTAGAGCCTGTACATTACACACTCCAGGCTGTGTGTCCCTGGGCAGTGCTTGGGGTGACCACCATTACAGGGTTCCTATATGATCCTGGGGTGGAACACCAGGAGAATGTTCCGGCCCAAACATTTTCACTCAAGCAGAATCATGCTGATGGGGACTTTCTCTCTGGACAGGACATAAACCAAGGAACACACACGTACGTATGCGCACACACACACACACACACACACACACACACACACACACACACACACACACACACACACACACACACACACACACACACACACACACACACACACACACACACACACACACACACACACACACGAGGCACATTGTACAGTATGGTGATGCACCTCGTTGGCCATGTTTGGCCTTCTTATAATGTCATTATAATGTCATTATAATTGTGCTGTAAATGTGGGATCCCTTTTAGAGTGTACCACTGTTGCAGAAAAGCTGAACCCTGTCTTCAGTGGTGTTGAGCGAGTGTGTTGGGTTTTTATTGCTGGTGCTACAGAGCTTTTCCCAACGAGAGTTCTTTCTGTCTGCCGTTCTCCCGCCTGTCTTCAGGGATCAATGCTGCAATACTTCTTTTCCTTTTGTATTTTCCTCAATCTTTTCTCTTCTCTTAAAGGCATGCCTGCTGATCACCACAGATGAGAGAGATGCAGCACAAACCAGTAGATTAGCATGTTCTCTGTCAAGAGTACAATCCATGATAACACTTGGTTCATTCTAGAAACACTGCTTTGTAAACCTGCCTTCTTCAAATACCTCTTGCAATCCTCCTCTCAGACACAAATTCAGTTCCATCGATCAGAAACAAAAAAAACAAGGCTATTTATACATTTTAAGTACCCCCATGATCCCAACCATGTTTTTTTGCCTCCCCTCGCCCTCCCCCTCCCTCCCCTCCCTCCCTTCCCTCCATAAAGATAAATACATCTATTTTGATATACTCTCTCAACTAAAAGATGAAATAATATGCAGGAACTTTCAAACAAGAAGTAAATCCAAAGGCTGGTACCAACTTCGTCACGAAAGGAATAAATCAACTCATAATAATGATATCGTAAACATTTAAATTAGTAATAAAATGATCTGGTTCCTCTCTGTCGAGAGTGCAAGGAGAAGGTTCCTCTTCTACTCTCCTATTTCTCTCTTTCACTTTATTTTTCTCTTTCTTTCAGTCAGTCACGAACACACGCAATACATTGGAATGCTGGAGAGAGAAGCTCGGCGCAGGGGTGTTTTTGTGTGGAGGGGAACGGTTTGTGACTGTGGAAGTGTCGTTTATGCATGGCCTCCTTGGGTTCCTATCTAAAGTTTACACGCAGGAGAAGAGGACAAGAAGACATTACTGTCATCCACCCTCCGTCTCAACGGTGCAGGTGCCAGCAGCGGAGAAGTAGAGACATTTTTTTTTCAGTATTCCTTCATGGTGTTTGTGTTAATAATTGTTTGCCAGGAGACAAAACGTAAACAGCAGCTTCTTCTGGCACCAGCTCCAGGACTCCCGAACACTGTCTCTCTCTGTCATCGTAATCTCTGGGAACTAGCTTGAGAGGAACATCATTCTCTCTCCACAGCAGGAAAGAGAGGCTAGAAAGTTGACTCCCTGTACGCTGCTTGTGGAGAGTCAATCATCGTTGCGACAGCTCT
This sequence comes from Oncorhynchus clarkii lewisi, assembly GCF_045791955.1. Lineage (NCBI taxonomy): Eukaryota > Metazoa > Chordata > Actinopteri > Salmoniformes > Salmonidae > Oncorhynchus > Oncorhynchus clarkii. The sequence continues at coordinate 11,798,820 of NC_092173.1, read as the reverse complement.
TCCTCTCTTTCTCTGTTAACGACCCCTCCTGCTCTCTTCATCATGGATGAAATAAGCCAGAACAGCACCATGACATAGCCAACCCCTCTGTCCCCTTCACCATCCCTGGCCCGAAAACCCTACAACAGCCAGAAGCCTCTCCTTAAAGGCTCCCGTCCCAATCAAAACATCATTCACATGACAAGGTATGACAAGAACAGGTGCAGCTGATAATAAAGTAATAAAAAAATGCACCAAATATTCCGTGGCAGCTTCCCCTCCTCCTCCTCCTCTTTCCATTAAAACTAAAAAGAGAGAGCGGAATGGAGTGGTCGTCCCACTCGTTCCCTACCCTGCCCCCTCACTTACCCAGCATTTAGCCCTGTCTCCATCAGACGTAGGCAGACTCGCTGGACTGGGTCCTGCCCATGTTGGGGGGCTGTGACAAGTGAGACATGTCCTTCTTGCGGATCTCGCAGATGGACTTGCGGCGGGCCTGCACGCCCCGGATGGCTGCCTTGATTTTCTTCCAGCCCAGGTGGTTGAGCTCTGCCAGGTTGAGCAGCACGCAGATGCCACTCACAGCGAACATGAAGACCAGGAAGACCGTTTTCTCGGTGGGCCGTGACACGTAGCACTCCACCTCCTTCAAGCAGGGGTAACGGTCGCACTCGAAGATGCCCGGCACGCTGAAGCCGTATAGGAAGTACTGTCCCACCAGAAAGCCGATCTCCAGTGCATTACGGAACACCACCTGGATAATGTAGAAGCGTGAGATGCCCTCCTGCTGGCGCTGCTTGGACTTCTTGCCATGTGTGAGCCCCCGCGGCACATTGGGGATCTCCTTCACCTCCATGCAGTCATGCTCATCCTTCCCGCCACCGTCGCCGTGGTGCACCAGGATGCCGTTGATGTTACGAAGCTTCCTGGTGCCGCTTTGCCCGTAATCCGAACGTTCCAGCAGCGGGTAGAGGAAGGAGTAGCGTCTGTCACGCTGCTTGGCCGACTGGTGCACAGAGTAGGTGATGAAGCACAGGCTGGGCATACACACCAGAATGATCTGGAAGACCCAGTAGCGGATGTGGGAGATGGGGAAGGCCTTGTCGTAGCAGGCCTGGTTGCAGCCCGGCTGCAGGGTGTTGCAGATGAACATGGTCTGCTCGTCCTCGTACACCGTCTCGCCAACGATGGCCACGATCAGGATCCGAAAGATCACCACCACGGTCAGAAGAATCCTGTCAGAGAGAGAGAAGACAAAATAAATATTAGATACAATTATCAACTGGAGGGTGTGGTGAAGAGAGAAAGGATGGTGGAAGACCAATAAACAATTTTGGATTAAAGAGATTGAAGAAGATTCGGACGGGGCAGGATCAAGAGAGAGAGAGATATAACTTGGATAAGAGATGTGGAGTTCTGGGAACAATGAGCAGTGACTGGACATGATGTCACTGTTCCTTTAGATAAGGTAGAAAAAAAGGGATTAATCTAGAGCACATTCATCTGCTGAGCACAATATCTATATTAGAGAAAGAACAATTATTTTTTCCCATACTTCTTCCAGTCATTTCATCTCCAGCGCAACAGCCATTTAAAACAGCGACATGACACATCTCTCTGCTTCATGGCCTAAGTTTAGCATCAGGCTCATTTAACATGATAACCCTCATCTCAGTCCCTGCTAAAATGGATCTTGCTCTAATTAATTTTGTAACACACAGTCTCTGTCTTCCCATTTTTCATCTATCCCCTTAGCAACCGGTGACACTGTGCACCTTGTTTGCGCCTTGCGTGCTATTTCTGTGCGTGTGACAGAGAGAGAGGGGAGATTACTGGGTGTGAAGCAATTCACTGTGTTTTTTCAGTGGTGTGCTTAATGTGACATGTTGAGAATATTCATTCTGAGAATAACTATTATAGCCTGTGAGGGGGCATACATATGTACAGGGCCGGCCCTGGACGTTCTGCCGCCCTAGGCGAGACAAAAATAAAAATAATCACATTTTTATCTCAGCTAAAAGTCGGAGGAACAGAACATAACAGCAGCCCAAGTCATAGGTCATATTTATCCAACGTCAAACCAGAGCGTCTTGCTTGCAAAAAATGTAATCTTAGCCATCCTTATGAATCTAAACATGGCATTTTCAAAAGTGACATTCCCACCCAGACAGATGCTCTACCGAGGCAGAAATATGTAAGCTTCAACTGCTGATGCCTTCTGTCTCATATAGACTAACGTACTTTGGTGCAAAAAGTGTAAATCAATCCCAAAACAACAGCAAAGGACCTTGTGAAGATGCTGCAGGAAACAGGTACAAAAGTATCTATATCCACAGTAAAACGAGTCCTATATTGACATAACCTGAAACGCTGCTCAGCAAGGAAAAAGCCACTGCTCCAAAACCGCCATAAAAAAGCCAGACTACAGTTTGCAACTGCACATGGGGACAAAGATCGTAATTTTGGGAGAAATGTCCTCTGGTCTGATGAAACAAAAATAGTTTGGCCATAATGACCATCGTTATGTTTGGAGGAAAAAGGGGGAGGCTTGCAAGCCGAAGAACACTATCCCAACCGTGAAGCACAGTGGTGGCAGCATCATGTTGTGGGGGTGGGTTGCCTCAGGAGGGACTGGTGCACTTCATAAAATAGATGGCATGAGGACAGAAATGTATGTGGATATATTGAAGCAACATCTGAAGACATCAGTCAGGAAATGGGTCTTCCAAATGGACATTGACCCCAAGCATACTTCCAAAGTTGTGGCAAAATGGCTTAAGGACAACAAAGTCAAGGTATTGGAGTGGTCATCACAAAGCCCTGACCACATTCCTGTAGAAAATGTGTGGGAAGAACTTAAAAAGCGTGTGCGAGCAAGGAGGCCTACAAACTTGACTCAGTTACACCAGCTCTGTCAGGAGGAATGGACCAAAATGCACCCAACTTATTGTGGGAAGCTTGTGGATGGCTACCCGAAACGTTTGACCCTGTCATAATCGTCGTAAGAACATCTGGACGCGCAGTGTGAAATCGGTTTGACATTTTTTATTATAAGTGAACCGCACAAAAAAACAATAAGGAATAAACGATACGTGAAGCTACAGAGTGCTCACAGGCAACTACACATATACAAGATCCCACAAAACACAGTGGGGAAATGGCTGCCTAAATGTGATCCCCAATCAGAGACAACGATAAACAGCTGCCTCTGATTGGGAACCATACCAGGCCAACAAAGAAATAAAACAACCTAGATTACCCACCCTAGTCACACCCCGACCTAACCAAAATAGAAAATAAAAAGGCTCTCTATGGTCAGGGCGAGACAGACCCAAGCAATTTAAAGGCAATGCTACCAAATACTAATTGAGTGTATGTAAACTTCTGACCCACTGGGAATGTGATGAAAGAAATTAAAGCTGAAATAAATCATTCTCTCTACTATTATTCTCTCTACTGCCATTTCATATTCTTAAAATAAAGTGGTGATCCTACCTGACCTACGACAGGGAATTTTTACTAGGATTAAATGTCAGAAATGGTGAAAAACTGAGTTTAAATGTATTTGGCTAAGGTGTATGTAAACTTCCGACTTCAACTGTATCTTCAGAAAGTGGAAAGCTAAATTAATAGCTTCAAATTTTAAAAAATCTCCTCGAATATTATAGGCCGCAGCTCAGCTTCAGAATGTCATAGAGAGGAATCAATATATCCCCGTAAGCATCAGCTGCTTATAGTAGGTAACAGTTTCTTACTAATAATATGACACCTGTTATCACACATGGCAGACACCACAATTGTTACAATTAGAATAAAAATAACACTTTTATTCAACATATTTAACATATTTTAATATTTCTGTAGAACTGTAAAAATAATGATACACCATTTGAGCTTTGGAAACAAGTTATTTTAGAAATGCATGGCTGGCCTAATGTCAATGACCCAGCCTTAACAAATTTTGTTTATTTACATATCGAAATTGATTGTCCAGCATCAGTTTCAGCATCTATTTTTTCCGTGCCCTGCCTAGAGTGGCCTCTTTCCTCTGCTGTGGTGCTTCCTTGCAATCAGCAATGTTTTCTCTCAGTAGCTGTCCATGGTCCTGAAATCAAATTATCTGAGAGAGACAGAGAAAGAGAGAGAGATGTAGTCTATTTAAATAATTTTTAAAAAACTAAGTAAACAGGAGATAGATAATTGAGTAATCTTACAAATTACTCTGTGATAGAATTATTGTGAGTGTATGATCAACACTTACCTCTCATTCCAAGACAAGCTGACTCGCCTGGCCTTCCTGTCAGCAAAAGCTTGCACTGCTTGTGCTCAATTGATATGGTGGAGAGTCCATTGAGTCTCTCTTGATTCATAGCAGAGCGCAGGTAGTTTTTGATGAGTTTGAGCTTGGAGAATGTGCGCTCTCCACTTGCCACTGTCACGGGGAGGCAACAAATGCATTGGGATACCAGTAGGCCATTTGGTATCTGGATATGTACTCCAGTGCATCAAGTGGTTTTGCCTCACTGTCCAGTCTCCTGCTCAAGACTTTGAGCTCATTACACAGCTCTTTTGCGCCGATGTCCCTGGAATCTCTGTACGTAAGGGCCCTCTCCAGTGTTGCGCAGTCAGTGATAAGTGCTGCAGTGTCCATGTCATTGATGGTGGGGATGTTGTACAGGATGCTGAAAACACTGCTGTGCTCTTCGAGCTGCGTAACACGCTCGTTGACAGACTGGATAGCAGAATCAAGAATCTGATTAAAGAAATATACTTTGAATTTCTGCTGAGGTACAGTCACAGCCTCATCTGGGAAACAGTGAAGCCCATGACTGGGATAACAGTCATGGGTTTCACTGGGAAACAGGGCTCGATTACCCATCTCCTCTGCCAACTCTTTTGCGCTTGCTAATGCGCCAGCGAAAGCTGCATCAGAGCGGTGGTCTTGGAGGAATACCCTGATTGAGTGCAATTGATCCTCTGCTTGTGAAAGGTTCAAACTCCTCGCCTGCAAAAATTCAGCAGGGAATTTCTTTGGTTTAGAGATTGTGCCACTTTTCTCATTTGTTTTAAAAAAAATAGTTGGTTCCTGTTTCTGTCTCTTAGACATGGTAGCAATTTTTTTTTTTTTAACTCTGTAGCTTATTATTATTTCCACTAGTAGCTAGCTAACGTTAACAGGTTAGACTACTGCCTTAATCACTATTCTTCCTCACACACAAACTTAAAAAATTAAAATAATACAATAATTTAAACCAGCAGATTCCTTTTTAATGTTTCACAATTGGATAATCCCATATAAACACACACATCACTATAGCTATCAAGGATAGTGGGAGTGAACTTCGGGAGAAGCGGGAATTGGGTGGAGGCGGGAACTGCAGCAACGGCTATGAGCTAGTGTCTGGGGCGCCGGTGGTGTAGTAGCCGATCAGGGGCGGCAGCTAATTGCCAAAATGTCGCCCAAAATTCAATCTTGCCTAATGGGAGGGCCGGCCCTGCATATGTATACAAGTGTATGCAGCTGTTTTTGTACAGTGCAGCGCTACAGTTTCCTTCTGTGAGTGGGCTTCAGAGGTACTCTTTCACTGTCAGTTGAACTCACACACTCTCACTCAAAGCATTCGTCTCATTCATTTTTCAGACAAACTCAGGCCTTTTAACACTAGAGGACGGCGAGCCTTTTGTGTGCAGCTCTCAAAGAGATCCACACTTCGAATGAACTTCCGTTAAGGTCATAAATCATCATAATTACTCCAAGCAGATTTAACCACCTGCGTCTGACAATACCAACCCATTAGTCCTGGAACTCATTAACTGTATAATGAGAACTTTTATGAAGTGATGACGACAATAGAAGAAAGTGGGATTTTCACCTTAGTTGCCAAATAGTTGGATGCGGTTTGGCTGCTGTGGGTGAATTTGTAATCTACCAATCGGAGCAGCATTACTGGCCTGCACATGCCACAGCTGTGGTTTCAGAGGTCATATTTAATCTGACCCAAAGTCAGCCACTATTCACATGTAGGCCTATTTCTCATAATAGACAGAGACTGCAGAGGTAAAAAAAAAAACATGTAAGCCTGGAATAAAGGAAAAGGAAAAAAGTGAAATACATGCTCCCAATCCGCCCACCTGTAGATGGAATTGCAGTAGAAATTTTAAAAAGTAATGCTGTTGCCATTGTAGTGACTCCATTAAGGAGTTTAGGACACAGTATCCACTATAGCAGTTCTATAGCATTGTGCCAGCTAGCGCACTGTATCAGTCAAAGGCTGTGAAAAATGATTAGGTACAGAGGGAAAACATCAAATTACTGTGGAATTAGTTACAGACGGGGATAAAAAAGGCACCCAAAAATGTAGCGGACAGAGATTTAGATGAATCAAAAAAACTGCCAAAGCGGTTAAAAAAAAGGGATGAGGGAACAAAATCTCATCAGGGAGAATGAATTATATAATGGCTTCCACACGCAAACCCACAACCTTAATCTGCTCCAGGGCCAATGGAGGATTCTTGCATTAGGCCTAGTAGTTTGTTTAATGCCATCAAATAGCTTCAGATGATCCATGCCCACAGCCCCCACCTGCTCCTTCTCCTCTTCCTCCTTCACTAGCTCTCGTTCTGTCTTTTCTCCCTGTCTTTCCATTCCCTGTGCTCCTGCGCCCTACCATCTCCCTCCCTAACCCCCCTCTTTGTTCCTCCCTCCCCCTCTTTCCCTCCCTATCTCTGCCTGGCATTGCAACAGAATAAGCTCCAAATAGAGACCATTTCTATTTATTTATTTTTAATTTTGGTGAAGCATTGTCGGAAGAACCTGTTAAACGTTAAAACAAAATCTCCTTTGTGAATCTTGTGAAAATGTCCAAAAGCGCCTGTGTGTGGCTCTGCTGGCCTTGCCCCCCCAGCCTCTTGTCATCGTGTCCTCCCCCCTCAACAGCCTGCATCTGGTTGTTAAATGAACACCCTGTCTGTGCTTTCATACAATGCCCAGTGACTATGTAAAAACATTATGCCCAGAACCCAAAAAGCTTATTTTCATTTTATCATGGTTTCTCTCTCAACAGCTAATCACAAAAGCCAGGTTTATTTGTTTGAAGTACTATTTGAAGTACTATTTGTATCTACAGTGATCAGTGTGCACCAACATGTGAAATGATAAGTTATTTCTCGGAGGGAAGCGTTGTCACAACCGTCCGCACACAGACAACTGAGCAGCTTGCTAAACAACCAACAGAGATGCCATTTGAAGTGATGCTACTGTATTGTTGTTGTTGTTGTGGAGGAAGAACAGCCCCTTTTATACTGTACGTTCATTAAAGTCGCTCTTCCTTAAGTTTGACTTAAGTTTGACCGATTCTACAGTGTTTCTTTCTGTAACCCCTGGAGATAATATGTTGATCGGGGAAAGGGGGTAAGTCAGGAGGGGGGGGTGGGGTTCCCTGGTAACTTTACCCACAAACCCCCTACATCCCCCCTACCCTCCCTCCCTCCCCTCCCCTCCTTCCTCCGACAGTTACCATGGCAACAACCGATGGGCAGAACAAGGAACGGTGTGCTCGTGAGCTCTGATTCGAGCTGAGGACCAGCTGTAGTGAAGACTACAGGCAGCTTGACTACCCAGGAAGCTGAGAAGAAACACAAGCAATAACAATGCTACCAAAGCAGGCTGGAACTGTCTGCTGTCATCTATGGATGGAAGCCAGATGAAAAAATCATTCTACACCCAGGAGAGAGAACCTGTTGTATAGACTGTTGCAGACATGGTTGATCTATGATAGACTCTTATTGATAACCACAAACACGATCGATATATATAAACTGGGTGGTTCGAGCCCTGAATGCAGATTGGCTGACAGTCGTGCCTAAGAACAGCCCTTAGCCGTGGTATATTGGCCATATACCACACCTCTTCGGGCCTTATTGCTTAAATATAACAGACACTAGAGAAGTCCTTTTCATTAGGTGATGGCTGAAGAAGCCACCCATACACAAGAAGCTGTGATGAGTCAAAGCTGGCTTGTTTGCCCCATGATTTCAATGTTCCCCATGTGATACTGCTGTGTAATCCTCTTAAAGGGCTCCCTCTTTCCCCCGTTGTCTGGGCTTCTGCTGCGGCTTTACCTGGCCTTATCCCTTTAACGCTCTCTATAAAGCATCTCCCTGGTTTCCTCATGCCTGTCTTGTGACAGGCTGCCAAGGTTTATCATCAATAGTACCTGGTTGACTTGACTGCAGGCCATTTGGCATATAGCCCACAGCTACGTCTTGCTTCAGGTAGGGTCAGAATCTTGGCTGTTTAGCTAATACTGTATCGACTCTTCCCAGAGAATCCTGGGCCTATTTCCTCTGCCGCTCACACACGTCCACACACGCGCACACACACGTCCACACACTGGTTGTGCGTAATCCCAGCAGGATGAGACTCCAGACATGGAGGAGAACTAAAACAATTGAGAGAGAGGGAGGGAGAGAGAGAGAGAGAGAGAGAGAGAGAGAGAGAGAGAGAGAGAGAGAGAGAGAGAGAGAGAGAGAGAGAGAGAGAGAGAGTGGGGGGGGGGGGCTGCAACCTTCAATCCAGGTTATTTGACAGCATCTCACACGCAACCATAAATACTGTATATACTGGCACACACACATATATACTGTATATAAAACATCCCCACCAACACAGACACATACCCAGTGAAGCATACACGCAAAATACATGATGCAAATATATTTAGACAGTAGTGATATAGAGTTCACCCTGAGATGGAGCCTGAAAATCATCCATCCGCTTTAGAGAGCACGGGAAGAACACAGGAATGTCAGACAGTATAGACACAATCATCTTTGTAAAGCTTGTGTGTGGATGGCACTCTGTTGGCAGGGGAGCGGAGGCCCTCTGCTCCTTCTGTCACTGACTGGAATGTGACAGAGATGGAGGAGGTCCAGGATAGCCCTCAAGACCGGAACCCACTCTCCGTGGCAGAGTCTGTACACACTGCTCAGTACTAAGTGTGTGTGTGTGTGTGTGTGTGTGTGTGTGTGTGTGTGTGCGTGTGAGAGTGTGAGTGTCACTGGGTGTGGGTTTTGGTGTGGTTTGGCGTGTTTGAGAGAGATATAGAGCCAATACTATATGTGTGTGCTGGTGGAGAGAAGAGAATGATCCTGTCTGTGATTTTTGTGTGTCTCTCGGTCTAAAGTCAGAGCCATACGGATGTAAATCTCATCCGTAGACCTCTGACGTGAGACAGTAGCCACTCATCCTCATCCACTTCTCATCAAGTCCTCGCCCCACACTCACAATATTCACAATCTCCTCCTCAATATCCCAGTGCAGCTGATCAGTACTGAGAGACAGACTGGGGGCCGTGGCACACTGGTGTCCTCTCTCGTTGGACACACACTAGAGTGACTTGAGCTGGTGATTTAATTACACACAGCACAGCAGTGATTAATCCCTATTTACCACTTGAGTAGCTCCAAGTCCACTCGCAGCCTCACAGCAGTCCTTCACAGCGCCACAGAGACCTCCACTCCACAGTAATCAACTGATAACAGTATAGGTGTGCAATAGGGCTGGCAACACAGCCATCAGAGCCGAGCGCTGGGTTTGGGAAGGTCATGAGGTGTGAGTTAGGAAAAGAGCAGCAGTCAGAGATCGGGATGGGAGCACGGCTGTAATCCACATTTAATCTTCTGTTTTGGACAATCCAGGGCCTGTGAGTGTGGCCCCTGCCAAGGCCAAAACCCAAATCACTCTCAGTCACACATGTTGGAAGCATTCTTCACTGACTCCCAGCCACACACACTCCTCTATCGCTCCTAAATGTATTCTAAACATGTGCAGTACTGAGAAGTATTCTAAATCTATTCCAAACGTGTGCAGTACTGAGAAGTATGCAAGGACCCAGACGTTCTGATTCACAAGACATTTCCCATCACGATTGATGTGTACAGTTAGTGAATCAATGTAAGTAATAACAAATTGCTAGTTGTGCATTTGAGTTTGATAAACATCTACATTTTGGGTGAAGGTTGTGTGTTTACCTGTTTATAGGTTGGAATGTGTGCGTGTGTTTGTGTGGGGGGATTATATGTATTTATGTTTGTGTTAGTGTTGCTTTGCAAAACCAATCTCCTCCACCACAGTATTCTCTAGAGCAGGAATTCCCAAACTGGGGTACGCAATGCCGTCGGGGTTACGCAATGCCGTCGGAGGTACGCAATGCCGTCGGGGGTACGCAATGCCGTCGGGGGTACGCAATGCCGTCGGGGGTACGCAATGCCGTCGGGGGTACGCAATGCCGTCGGGGGTACGCAATGCCGTCGGGGGTACGCAATGCCGTCGGGGGTACGCCAAATAAAAATGTGATTCACATTTTCTTTTAATAAAATCTAAATATTTATTATTTTTTTTACTTTTTTTTTCTTGGCATTTTCAAACAGTCCATTTATATTTTCCAACGGGGCTATACATTTAGTAGCCTCGTTTCACTGCCAAAAATAAAACAAAATAATCTAGTGTCCAGCGAAATAACAACATAATGTCAAATACAGGTAGCTTAGTCAAATAATTAACATCCAATCACTTATCATTTACCGTTACTCTCTCGCGGGAATTCAACTATGTAGCCAAACGTAGCTGCTGCTCATGTTGGTATCTGTACTGATGGCACAAAAGCCATGACAGGGAGACATAGTGGAGTGGTAACGCGCATGCGAGCAGTTGCTCCCGACGCTACTTGGGTACACTGCAGCATCCACCGAGAGGCTCTTGCTGCCAAGGGAATGCCTGACAGCTTGAAAGATGTTTTGGACACTACAGTGAAAATGGTTAACTTTGTTAAAGCAAGGCCCCTGAACTCTCATGTATTTTCTGCACAATGCAATGGTATGGGCAGCGACCATTTAACACTTTTGGTTATCAAAAGTTTTTTTTATTTGAGAGACGAGCTTAAAGTTTTCTTTACTGACCATCATTTTCACTTGTCTGACCACTTACATGATGACGAGTTTCTCACACGACTGGCCTATCTGGGTGATGTTTTTTCTCGACTGAATGATCTGAATCTAGGATTAGAGGGACTCTCCGCAACTATATTCAATGTGCGGTACAAAGCTGAGGCTATGATGAAGAATTTGGCGCTCCTTTCTTTCTCCCTAAAGGACAACACACAGGCCTTTCCATCATTGTATGATTTGAAAAGACTCAGGAGTCCACAGGGTTACTGGTAAAATGCAAATGAGGGGGTACTCAGGGCAGAGCAACAATCAGTTGGTGGTATAATAACCCATAAAGGTTGTGAACCACTGCTCTAAGTAAACTTGGGATGGCCACTGCTCTAGAGTGATTGTATAATTTATCAGACTCAGCTTTCACTAAGGTGTGATGCTCCGATCTGTCTCTATTCCCCATCTGAGGCCTAAGGAGATCAGACACATGAAACCACTGCTCTCTCCTAGTGTGTGTGTGTGTGTGTGTGTGAGAGAGAGAGAGAGAGTGTGAGAGAGTGCGAGCGAGAGGTTGTGCGTGTGCGCACGTATGCGTTTGCATGTACAAATCACATCCCAAGTGTGTGTAACACAATTTGCTTGGAAAGAGTGGAGATCAATTCAGTATATTATTGCCAGTCAAATGGCCTCTCTCTGTCTCACTCTCTCTCTGTCTCACTCTCTCTCTGTCTCACTCTCTCTCTGTCTCACTCTCTCTCTGCAGCATGGTGAGTTGAATGCTGAATACTTAATGAAAGATAAGTGAATGTGATAGGTGGAGTGTGAAGTTGTTGTCACATTTAGCATGCGGTTATTCATGTTTGGCTGCTAACAGTGTGTGGCTTACTCAGTTTTGGCAGTGGAAACATTTGCCTGAGAGTGTGAGAGTAAATATAGCATCCGCACCGCAATTTGCTCACCCTTGTGTATGTATGTTTGGCCATCTGGGGGTATGTCTGTGTGTGTGTTGGGGTATGAACTTGTGAGTCAGACGAGGATCTGTATCACAAGTGTCTGTTTATGTTTGTCTATTTGTGTTGGAGGGAGCATGGCGCATGTCGCTTATTGGTCTGTGTAAGGTGTTTCACTGGTGTGTGCGTGCGTGATTAAGTATATATTTGTGTGTGTTTGTGTGTGTGTGTGTTTGAGTGAGCTGTCTGGCTCTCTCATCCGCTCCTATCACTTATACTCAACCAAACACAGCAGCTGCTGCTGCCAGCCCTGAGGGACAATGTTGGACACAGTGGACAAACACAGATACACACACACACCAATGCCATATCTCCCCATGCCCTTATCATGCCTATAGCCCAAACATTGCAGCAGAATGATAGGATGCAGGTTCTGTTCAGTGAGCGAGAGAGAGAGAGAGAGAGAGAGAGAGAGAGAGGGGAGTCCAGCACCATACGTCACTGTAGAAAAGCATTGAGAGGGGTGGTATAAGACAATGTGTCAGAGATGTATGGGATAGATATGATCTGCACCAGGTGCAAATCAATACCCACAGGCACTTGATCCGTCTAACTCTCACAGTTAGAGCGAGAGCGCTGGTGCCTTTGTACAGTCAGTGGATCTCATTATGAGTCTATGGAAGCTTAGAACAAAGGGAAAAGGCTCCTAACAAACTGATACAACCTTTCATATGTGTCTTGCTACGTCAGATAATGAAAGCTCAATGTTCTGTTGTTGTTGAGAGCCCAATGCTGGTGTGAGGCCTATACGACGAGGCCTTTACTTAATATTTGACAAACTATGGTATGGCTCTTTGAGAAGGCTGAATCTATGGCTCCATGACTGTTTGAGGTGTTGACATGGGTTAAGATTGTAAGATAATAATTGAGTGGCCTAAGAGTGGTCTGGGACACTGTGTCTATTCTAGTCTTTCTCTTTGAGTTTTACGGTCATTTAAGGTTAGTCTTACGGTCATTTAAGGTCAGTTTTTTCCACATCTCTCTCTCTCTCTCTCTCTCTCTCTCTCTCTCTCTCTCTCTGTCTGTCTGTCTGTCTGTCTGTCTGTCTGTCTGTCTGTCTGTCTGTCTGTCTGTCTCTCTCTGTTGATTGTTTGCCCAGCTGTTTGGGACAGTAAAAAGTAGAGTGCTGCAGCTACAAACCTCTTCTCATCTATTTGTTGGTAAATATATACATCTACTGTACAATTAGCTTCGGTTAGCGAAGATGGAGGAGACTGAAACGAAAACATATTCTTAAAGTACTCTACTTTCTCTTTCAAAATATCGTTCGGTGAATCGTGAGTGACTCCATCATTTGTAACAAGTTTCAATACAACATATTTGGTAGCATTTCTATGCTGAAGATTGAAAGAAAATGGTGCATTTTTTCTCATATTCCATCCAGTTTGCTTTATTTTTATAGTATGTTATACTGGATCTTCCTTGAATAAGTTCCTCCATTTCTTTTTCCTCTAACTGATTCTGTGTGTCTATGGTACCGTTTTTATTGCTATCTATCTGTACTATTAGTCCTTCCATTTCCTTTGTTAATATGGACTCTTTGATCTAAATTGCTTTTGTTTTATAGATGAGTACTGAATTGCATGGCCTCTAAAGGCACATTTAAAAGTGTCCCATACAATATGGGGATCTTCTGTACCTATGTTATGTCAGAAATACAATTTCCAATATCCTCGCCTACGTGGAAATTCCGTAAGAATCACATTTATTTCTAAAGCCATTTTTTCATCAGCCGATGTCACAAAGTGCTATACAGAAACCCAGCATAAAATCCCAAACAGCAAGCAATGCAGGTGTAGAAGCACGTAAGCATGTAAGAGTAATATATATGCCAATTATGTGATGGTCTGACCGCATTCTGTCCCCCATCAACACTTTTTAAACTTTTGGTACCAGAGAGAATGACATAAGAGAGTAGTCAAGACGACTAGCCTGATTAAACCTCCGCCATGTATATCTCACTAGGTCAGGATATTTAAGCCTCCATATATCCACTAATTCCAATATATCCATGACATTCATGATTTCCTTTAGTGCCTGAGGGTGATAGTTTGAAGTGTGATTTCCTGTACGGTCCATGTAGGTATTTAAAACCATATTAAAATCTCCCACCATAATAATAGAGTATAGTGTTGCTTGTAGAGTTTATATATTTTTAAATATATTTTCAAAGAAGCTTGGATCATCATTATTTGGACAGTATATATTAATGAGCCAAATCTGTTTATGGTCCAATAACATATTTAAAATAATCCATCTACCTTGAGGATCTGTTTGGACAATTTGCACATTTGGATCAAAATGTTAATTAATATCATTACCTCTTTTGAATTTCTTTGCCTGTGGGAGAAATATATTTCGCCCCCCCAGTTCTTTTTCCACAAACTTCATCTATAATTGTTGAATGAGTTTCCTGTAAACAATAGACATTATATTCCTTCTCTTTTAGCCAGGTAAATACTGATTGTCTTTTTGTAACGTCTGCTTCCAACTCACACTCTCAAACACCTAGATCCCCTGAACGCAGCTCCCTCTCCAGATCCAATCACCTGAATTCTGATCACCTGTTCACACACCTGTATGTCATTATCACACAATATTTAGTTAAGTTCTTTGCACCCCATCATTGTGAGGTATTGTTTGTTTTGTGACACACTTGTATTTAGAGTGCTGGTTTGCTTGTAATTTAATTGTCCTGTGTATGATAGTTTTGCCTGCCTCACTAATGATGCCTAATCCCTGCCTGTACCTTAGCCTGTCGGATTTCCTGTTATCAACCTCTTGCCTGATCTCCCGGACGACATTACTAGCCTTTTCCCTGCCTGCACTGTTGCCTTTTTGGACCCCCTGTGTATGACCTTCTGCTTGCCCCTGGACCCAGTTACCTGCCTCCTCCTGTGGTCCTTTACAACTAAACACCTGCTGCGCCCCGGCGCTGTAACCAGCTCTCTGTCTCCCATCGTGTTCATTACTTTCCTTATCTGCTAAGCCATTACAATTATAACTGGCTATACTTATTTCACCAATTACCATAATGAGACACAAGTTTCAATTCTATTTATCATCATATGTTTGTAAACTCACCATTAAAAAGTAACATGATGATTGAGTGTCTATATAGCTGTGCCATGATATTTGCATTGCTACTAAGTAAACCTCCAATTGGTCCCCACTATTCCACCTGCTAAAACCCCTCCTCATCCCGAGTTGGGTTGTCATCCCAATGCCCGACAGACCACCCCCAACCCCCCAGATCCCATGGCTCCGGAGAGACCGTGACCCATCCTTCGAAAAGAGCACACAGTGCCACCCACAGAACAGAAGCAGATCAACCGCCAAATGCATTTCCATCACCCTCACTCAAACAATTATTGTGATTCATCCTATATTGTCCCTAACATCTTTTACTCCCTCGCAACAGTTGTGGGATATATACATACACACACACACACACACACACACACACACACACACACACACACACACACACACACACACACACACACACACACACACACACACTCAACCCCTTTCCCCCACAACAACCATAGACTCAGATTCTCAACAGTTGCACCACCCCAGAGCCCAATTCAAGAAAGGTCTTGATTTACGAATGCATATACAGTCGCAGCTGTATGAGAAGGCCTGCAAGACTGAGCCAAAAAAAAGGCAGAAATGGGTAGATTTGATTAACCATTGTCACGTCCTAGGTGATGGAGGTCAGATATACATACCCCTTTCCCATGTAACACCCACAACATGGTCCCCCGTAGTGACCATATTCCCAAACATCTCCATGCAGTCAGACCTTTGATTTTGTGCCACCATGGCCCCAATAATATGCCCCCTCTCTGAATGTCCGAGTGTGACCCCCTCGCCATGGGTTACTGCAGCTAGTGTTGCCAGCACTGCCGCTGCCTGGGTGGGGGCACCCCACCGGATAGGTACAAGGTCGTCAGGGTTCTCTTTAGCATCTTTGACAATTTCCTTTTATATTATGCTCTCCCATCAGGGGGCTCTGGCTTTGCAGGACCAACCTGCCAGACTGGCTCTGAATCATGAGGGGACACATTGACCGCATTTAGGTTGCATACAGGCCGCTTACAGCAGGCCCATAAAACAAATAGGAACTTCTCCTTAGTATCTGGGTCATTCAGGTGGGTGTCTAGGGTATAGGGTTGTGGACCATTCCCTCAATATAGGACCATAAATAAATAAATTAACATTTACTTTAAAAATATAGCTCCACCTGATAGGACAATAAATCAATTAGATGTATAATTCATTATAAAATGTATATCCCTCATCTGCACAAAATTGAAAGCTCTCTCGCAACCCCTGCTCACAGACATACATTGGTTCTGGGATATGCAACCATTTCCTTTCCCTGACACTTAACGCCACACTTTACCCAAACACCAAAAAACACACACCACACCATCCATCTCAATACATCCACACATACCCACACACTGCGCCTTCTGTCTGCTGTGTTTTTATCTCCACCATGTTGAATTAGTGCTTTTGTGTTCAATTAGTTAAGATAGATAGAAAAGCTAAACTCAGCAAAAAAAAAGAAACGTACTCTCACTGTCAACTGCGTTTATTTTCAGCAAACTTAACATGTGTAAATATTTGTATGAACATAACAAGATAGCCATGGAGAATAGCCATGGAGTAGTCTTTGTGTCTCTGAACAATTGATTATCAATATACAGTTTGCAGAGCTAAGCGTTTCCCTTTCAATCTATTTTCCTTGAAAATTGGACACAGAACTTTGTGCCGTTCTGCAATTTCCTTCGGGAACTGATCATTCATGCCTATTTTCGTGCCAGCAAGTCATTTAACCAGGCTTTTAACCATTATTTTATCTTCAAAGAAAGCAAATTTGGCCAATAGCTTCGTGTGGGATCTGAAGCGCTGTAAGGAGGAACTCTCTAACTACACATTTAGGAACTTCTCCTTCTTTCCCTTGGATACCTCTAAGTACCAAATTATCTCTCATGGATCTAGTCTGTATGTCAAGTAAGGCTTCTCTTAGAACGATGTTCTCCTTTTAAAGTTCATTAACTTCGGTTGAAATCTTATTGACTGAATCTTTTAGCTTGTTTGTGTCTTTCTCCAATGTTGCAGCTTTTTGTCACTCATCCCGAGGCTCGCCTTCAACTCTTTTATATCCTTACTGACTAGTTCAAGTATACCCAGTTTGTCATTTATTGATTTTAACAGATCGGTTTCGACCTTTACCTTTCCCGGTGGTGAAAAGATTAAATCGTCTGTGTCTGTAGAAGAGTCACGTTTTCATTCCTCTGTCTTACTCTCTGCCATGTTGAGATAGGTTCCCCTGTCTTACTCTCCGTCATATTGAGATAGGTTCCCCTGTCTTACTCTCCGTCATGTTGAGATAAGTTCCCCTGTCTTACTCTCCGTTATGTTGAGATAGGTTCCCCTGTCTTACTCTCCGTCATGTTGAGATAAGTTCCCCTGTCTTACTCTCCGTCATGTTGAGATAAGTTCCCCTGTCTTACTCTCCGTCATGTTATGATAGGTTCCCCTGTCTTACTCTCCGTCATGTTGAGATAGGTTCCCCTGTCTTACTCTCCGTCATGTTGAGATAGGTTCCCCTGTCTTACTCTCTGTCATGTTGAGATAGGTTCCCCTGTCTTACTCTCTGTCATGTTGAGATAGGTTCCCCTGTCTTACTCTCCGTCATGTTGAGATAGGTTCCCCTGTCTTACTCTCTGTCATGTTGAGATAGGTTCCCCTGTCTTACTCTCCGTCATGTTGAGATAGGTTCCCCTGTCTTACTCTCCGTCATGTTGAGATAGGTTCCCCTGTCTTACTCTCTGTCATGTTGAGATAGGTTCCCCTGTCTTACTCTCCGTCATGTTGAGATAGGTTCCCCTGTCTTACTCTCTGTCATGTTGAGATAGGTTCCCCTGTCTTACTCTCCGTCATGTTGAGATAGGTTCCCCTGTCTTACTCTCCGTCATGTTGAGATAGGTTCCCCTGTCTTACTCTCCGTCATGTTTGGGTGTTGCTTGTTTTGCTAATATTTGTCAATACATTTCTCTAGTCTTAAGATTTGTTTTGCGTTGTTATCCAGATTGAAGGTTATTACCCACCAGATTGTGAAGTGCTAATATTTAGTCTAACTTACCGATATTGAATATTGCGTTTTTATCTTGAGGTGATCTACATTGCTGTGTTCAGTCCGCCATCTTGCTCCTGTCACTACTTATTAAGTGTCTGGCTCAACCTCTTCTAATCTTGGTGACCTTGTTGTGGTGTTTCACCAGGACATCTGGATACAGCCAGTCAGACAGACCCCCATTGAGAGAAAAACACTCAGAATGTAACACTTGTGTATAGGAGATCTTACACCTTTTCACAGTAACATGGTTTATCCAAACACGCATCCACACACTCGTACACATAAGACAAGGGTTTATCTGTATGACTTTAACAGTGATGACAGGAAGATTAGCATTAAAGGATTGTAAGGTTGGGAATAACAGAAAGAAAAGATGAAACGTGTGAGAGGAGGATTGGGTTTTGGGAGGAAAGAGTGAAAAGAGAGATCGGTGGGATTGGCACGCTGGAGAAGTTGGCTCTGCCCGGGTGAATCCCGGATTCAACTGTACCAGGCAGATGGCATGGTGGCGGTGGGCTTATGGTATGGGCAGGCATAAGCTACGGACAATGAACACAATCAGATTTAATATTGCAGATAGATTTTAGCTTCCATCAATGTAATTGTCTGCATCATTTCCAATCCCATATATCTTTTATTGTAAGTATGTACATATACATACAGTACTAGTCAAAAGTTTGGACACACCTACTCATTCAAGGGTTTTTCTTTATTTTACAATTTTCTACATTGTAGAATAATAATGAAGACATCAAAACTATGAAATAACACATATGGAATTATGTAGTAACCAAAAAAGTGTTAAACACATTTTAGATTCTTCAAAGCAGCCACCCTTTGCCTTGATGACAGCTTTGCACCATCTTGGAATTCTCTCAACCAGCTTCATGAGGAATGCTTTTCCAACAGTCTTGAACGAGTTCCCACATATGCTGAGCACTTCCTCCAGCGTTTCCTCCACTCTGCGGTACGACTCATCCCAAGCCCTCACAATTGGGTTGAGGTGTGAGGTGTGTTTTGGGTCATTGTCCTGTTGAAAAACAAATGATAGTCCCAAGCGCAATCCAGATACAATGGCATATCGCTGCATAATTCTGTGGGAGCCATGCTGGTTAAGTGTGTCTTGAATTCTAAATAAATCACCAACAGTGTCACCAGCAAAGCACCAGCACACCTCCTCCTCCATGCTTCACGGTGGGAACCACACATGCAGAGATCATCTGTTCACCTACTTTGCGTCTCACAAAGACACAGTGGTTGGAATCACAAATCTCAAATTTGGACTAATCGTGCTTCTTGGCCCAAGCAAGTCTGTTCTTCTTACTGGTGTCCTTTAGTAGTGGTTTCTTTAGTAGTGGTTTCTTTAGTAGTGGTTTCTTTAGTAGTGGTTTCTTTAGTAGTGGTTCCTTTAGTAGTGGTTCCTTTAGTAGTGGTTTCTTTAGTAATGGTTTCTTTAGTAATGGTTCCTTTAGTAGTGGTTCCTTTAGTAGTGGTTTCTTTAGTAGTGGTTCCTTTAGTAGTGGTTCCTTTAGTAGTGGTTCCTTTAGTAGTGGTTTCTTTAGTAGTGGTTTCTTTAGTAGTGGTTTCTTTAGTAGTGGTTTCTTTAGTAGTGGTTTCTTTAGTAGTGGTTATTTTAGTAGTGGTTCCTTTAGTAGTGGTTTCTTTAGTAGTGGTTTCTTTAGTAGTGGTTTCTTTAGTAGTGGTTTCTTTAGTAGTGGTTTCTTTAGTAGTGGTTTCTTTAGTAGTGGTTTATTTAGTAGTGGTTCCTTTAGTAGTGGTTCCTTTAGTAGTGGTTTCTTTAGTAGTGGTTTCTTTAGTAGTGGTTTCTTTAGTAGTGGTTCCTTTAGTAGTGGTTTCTTTAGTAGTGGTTTCTTTAGTAGTGGTTTCTTTAGTAGTGGTTCCTTTAGTAGTGGTTCCTTTAGTAGTGGTTCCTTTAGTAGTGGTTTCTTTAGTAGTGGTTCCTTTAGTAGTGGTTTCTTTAGTAGTGGTTTCTTTAGTAGTGGTTTCTTTAGTAGTGGTTCCTTTAGTAGTGGTTTCTTTAGTAGTGGTTTCTTTAGTAGTGGTTCCTTTAGTAGTGGTTCCTTTAGTAATGGTTCCTTTAGTAGTGGTTTCTTTAGTAGTGGTTTCTTTAGTAGTGGTTCCTTTAGTAGTGGTTTCTTTAGTAGTGGTTTCTTTAGTAGTGGTTTCTTTAGTAGTGGTTCCTTTAGTAGTGGTTTCTTTAGTAGTGGTTTCTTTAGTAGTGGTTCCTTTAGTAGTGGTTTCTTTAGTAGTGGTTCCTTTAGTAGTGGTTCCTTTAGTAGTGGTTTCTTTAGTAATGGTTTCTTTAGTAGTGGTTCCTTTAGTAGGGGTTTCTTTAGTAGTGGTTCCTTTAGTAGTGGTTCCTTTAGTAGTGGTTTCTTTAGTAGTGGTTTCTTTAGTAGTGGTTTCTTTAGTAGTGGTTCCTTTAGTAGTGGTTTCTTTAGTAGTGGTTTCTTTAGTAGTTGTTTCTTTAGTAGTGGTTCCTTTAGTAGTGGTTTCTTTAGTAGTGGTTTCTTTAGTAGTGGTTCCTTTAGTAGTGGTTCCTTTAGTAGTGGTTCCTTTAGTAGTGGTTCCTTTAGTAGGGGTTTCTTTGCGGCAATTCAACCATGAAGGCCTGATTCACGCAGCCTCCTCTTTACAGTTGATGTTGAGAGGTGTCTGCTACTTGAACTCTGTGAAGCATTTATTTGGGCTGCCATCTGAGGTGCAGTTAACTCTAGTGAACTTATCCTCTGTAGTAGAGGTAACTATGGGTCTTCCTTTCCTGTGGCGGTTCTCATGAGAGCCAGTTTAATCATAGCGCTTGATGGTTTTTGCGACTGCACTTGAAGAAATTTTCAAAGTTCTTGAGATATTCAGAATTGACTGACCTTCATGTCTTGAAGTACTGATGGACTGTCATTTCTCTTTGCTTATTTGAGCTGTTCTTGCCACGATATGGACTTGGTCTTTTACCAGATAGGACTATCTTCTGTATACCACCCCTACCTTGTCACAACACAACTGATTGGCTCAAACGCATTAAGAAGGAAAGAAATTCCACATATGAACTTTTAACAAGGCACACCTGTTAATTGAAATGCATTCTAGGTGACTACTTCATGAAGCTGGTTGAGAGAATGCCAAGAGTTTGCAAAGCTGTCATCAATGCAAATGGTGGCTACTATGAAAAATCTCAGATATGTTTAGATTTTTTTAACACGTTTTTTTTGGTTACTACATGATTCCATGTGTTATTTCATAGTTTTGATGTCTTCACTATTATTCTATAATGTAGAAATTGTAAAAATAAAGAAAAACCCTGGAATGAGTAGGTGTGTCCAAACTTTTGGCTTGTACTGTATATATATATTTTGTATATATATTTTCCTTTATTATGTTCCCCTAACCCTACCACTCCTCCCCTAATTGGACCAAACTAATGGACAACAACACATAGGGTTCTACTTCGCAAGTGTCGCAGTGGTCTAAGGCACTGCATCTCAGTGCTTGAGGCGTCACTACAGACACCCTGGTTCAAATCTAGGCTGTATCACAACCAGCCGTGATTGGGAGTCCCATAGGGTGGCGCATAATGGGCCCAGCGTCGTCCGGATTTGGCCGGGGTAGGCCGTCATTGTAAATAAGAATTTGTTTTGAACTGACTTGCCTAGTTAAATAAAGTTTACATTTATACATACTATATACATTTTACAGACACAATGTATTTTACAATAGTTCTCTTTTTTGAGTTTTTAATCTCATCCTTCAGCTACCCTAAACCCCTCCCATCTATCTCTGAACACCAGTTTAGATTTTTATTTGCCATATATTTTTCAACTGTGCTGTGATGTTTCACAAAAGTTCTGAACCTTTCCAATTGCATTTTATCTATGGCTATTTGAGTGCCCAGAGATACCGTGACGAGATCCTGAGGCCCATAACCGTGCCATTCATCCCCCGCCATCACCTCATGTTTCAGCATGATATTACACGGCCCCATGTCGCAAGGATCTGTACACAATTCCTGGAAGCTGACAATGTCCCAGTTCTTCCATAGCCTGTATACCCACCAGACATGTCACCCATTGAGCATGTGTGGGATGCTCTGGATCAATGTGTAAGACAGCATGTTCCAGTTCCCAACAAATCCAGCAACTTTGCACGGCCATTGAGGAGGAGTGGGACAACATTCTACAGGCCCCAATCAACAGCCTGATCAACTCTATGCAAAGGAGATGTGTCGCGCTGCATGAGGCAAATGGTGGTCACACCAGATACTGACTGGTTTTCTGATCTGTGACCAATTGATGCATATCTGTATTCCCAGTCATGTGAAATCCATAGATTAGGGCCTAGTGAATTTATTTCCATTGACTGATTTCCTCATATGAACTGTAACTCAATAAAACTTTTGAAATTGTTACATGTTGCGTTTATATTTTTGTTCAGTGTAGTTTTTGGTAAAAACATTTTTAAAGACTGTAAAATCACCAGGAATTCAGCAAAACAATAATAATTTAGGAAGTCTGTTCCCAATTATTCCCACAAATAAAATAAAAAGAGGTATGTGATCGTGTCTCAATGTAAGAGATATAACGATTGTTATTTTCAAATACAATCTCGTTTTGGGCTTAGGTGTTGTCAATTTAAAGTGGAAAATGTTTTCTAATTATTTTCAGCCCTACGACCATTCCCTCCGATCTAGTTGCCTTCCCCTGATGTAAGGGGAAGAAGAGACTGTAAACACTCTAGGGGCCAATGTATCTGAAATGAGGACGGTAATAAATAGACCTGTGGGGGACTCCGCAAGGTACGGGCCCTCTAACACACACACGCACGCACGCACGCACGCACGCACGCACGCACGCACGCACACACACACACACACACACACACACACACACACACACACACACACACACACACACACACACACACACACACACACACACACACACCGATGTGCTCTCTCAGTGCTCTCCCCCCTAAATAGCCATTACCTCACAGCTCCCTGACTCCAATACTCTCACCGGAGCTGAACACAGACCTGTGGAAGCCCTCACACTGATTCAACTGAACGATCAGTGGTTAAAAGAAGTCGGAGCTACATGGAGCCATGCTCCAGCAAAGGGAAAATCATATTTTTATCCAAAATAACATGTCGATCCAACTCTAAACAATCACTTTATCCAACTAAAAAAAAGTATGTTTATCCAACTCAAAAAATGATGTTTATCCAACTCAAAAAATGATGTTTATCCAACTCAAATGACTGCACTGAAACGTGTTTAGATGACCTGTACTTTAGTATAAGCTATGTGTTTGTGTGTTTATACACTGATTCATGTCTACCATACACTGTAGATGTGTTTGTGTGTTTATACACTGATTCATGTCTACCATACACTGTAGATGTGTTTGTGTGTTTATACACTGATTCATGTCTACTATACACTGTAGATGTGTTTGTGTGTTTATACACTGATTCATGTCTACTATACACTGTAGATGTGTTTGTGCATGTTTGGAGCACAGGGGGTCTAGTCCTCTTCCCCTTCCTCATCGGTGACACAGATGCATATTGATTTCAGAGAGCCTGCTGAGAAACCATGCTGACTGACAGTACAGGAAGAAAACATGGTACACACACACACACAAACACACACACACACATACACAACAAAGACCCCCAATCTTTTGCTCACACACATATGCTGCCCTTCTAACCCAAAGCTGCCCACGCAGCAAAAGCACACAAACAGTGTGTACTATATTATGCTATGTCTAATACCCAATGACATTGCCCTGAGGCAAGGCACAGAGAATGCCATGCCATTCAGGCTAGCTCCTCTACCAATAGTAAGTATGGTAGACCCTGTTTCTGGAAGCCATAGTTTGGTCTGGTTGTTTCAGCGCTACTATGATTAATAAGTAACTACAACAAATCCATCAGGTAAGAATATCATACTGATTGGTGTCCAACCACATGGTTTCCACCAGGTTTAACCTGACAGGAGCATGGGTTCCCTCGCATGGGTTCCCTCGCATGGGTTCCTCGCATGGGTTCCCTCGCATGGGTTCCTCGCATGGGTTCCCTCGCATGGGTTCCTCGCATGGGTTCCATTGCATGGGCTCCCTCGCATGGGTTCCCTCGCATGTTCCATTTCCTACTCCTTTATCCAAGTCTAACCCAACTCAAAATAATAAGTTAATCAAATTGTGTCTAATAATAATTTGATCTAACTCAAAACAATATGTTTTACCAACTCCTACTCCCCTTGTCAGTTGCTGTCTACAATGTTTTCCACCAACTGTACAAAGTGTTCATCAGTCATGAAGCTGGGTTATAGCCAAGACATTATGATCTCTGCCTGATTTGAGGTTCTTCCTTCCAACAATGGGTATCAGTGTCGAGATCAGAGGTTGGTTGTGGCCAGTGTTCAGTCACGCTCTCTCCCTCTCCAGCCTGCATATCAATGGAAGGAAGCCACTATCTGATCTCAGCCAGGAATT
This sequence comes from Oncorhynchus clarkii lewisi, assembly GCF_045791955.1. Classification (NCBI taxonomy): domain Eukaryota; kingdom Metazoa; phylum Chordata; class Actinopteri; order Salmoniformes; family Salmonidae; genus Oncorhynchus; species Oncorhynchus clarkii. The sequence goes on along the minus strand of NC_092173.1, from coordinate 11,774,226 downwards.
GTATTTATAATAATATGATAAATCATATGCACACACACACACACACACACACACACACACACACACACACACACACACACACACACACACACACACACACACACACACACACACACACACACACACACACACACACACACACACACACACACACACACACACACACACTGCATTGGGAAAGGAGTGTGGCATCTCTCCTGCAAATGTACACAAACACATCTGTGTGTGTTAATACTAATGCGATTAATGTGATTTGTATTGAAAAGCAGCCAGTTTGTTTTCGAGTCGTCCCGAGGGAATGCACAGTGGCATCACCAGGGGGAATAAGGGAGCCATGATGCTTCCTTCCTTATTTCCTCGCATCTTCAGACAGTGACCAATGAAGAGCCCCAAACCATAGTAGAAGGACCAATCAGAGACTTGTGCTCAGGGGGATTCCCAGTTTCCACAATGTTTCTAAACAGCGATGATACCAAGGTCAGATGTCATGTCATGGAGAGCCATCGCTCTTTATGGCGGCTGAACGATAGTAAATATTAGAAAAAAGGGTGCCAAAGGGTTCTTAAGTTTTCCCTATAGGAGAACCCTTTTGGGTTTCAAGTAGAACTCTTTGGAAAGGGCTCTACATGGAACCCAAAAAGGTTCTACCTGGAACCAAAAGGGTACATCCTAGAACCAAAAAGGGTTCTTCACTCTTAGGTTATAGATAGCAATTTTCTTCTAAGAGTGTAGCAATGGATGAAAAGCAAACATGACCAAATGAGTCGGCTACAGAACAGTACAGACAATTGCTTTAACTCTAACTCCAATAAGCCCTCTTGCTGAAGTTCCTATTACCATCTTACCCTTTAATACAATTGTCAGAGAGAGAGAGAGAGAGAGAGAGAGAGAGAGAGAGAGAGAGAGAGAGAGAGACACAGAGAGAGAGAGAGAGAGAGAGAGAGAGAGAGAGAGAGAGAGAGAGAGAGAGACACCGTACACTGGTTCTGTAACCATATAAATATAACTACTAGAACAGACACTAGAATGGGGAAATCAGAACAATTACTTGAAAAGGGGATTACCGTTCTAGTAATTGTATTTCTATGACTGTAGCCGGCCTCTGCAGACTAAAGCAATGGCGCCTGCCTCTGTCTGTTAGAGTGTGAATAACACTTTGCTCTCACTCCTTCTAGCGTGGGTGACTAATTCAGATGATCAGTGTGGATCATGAATGAGTAGGGGAGGCGTGATCATTCATAGCACTGCTACCAGATACAGGCTGACTGGTCTGTCTCCTAATGGAAGCACACATCTGGGGAAGCCAGGGGTCAGGCAGCCAGGGGTCAGGCACTACACATATTACACTCTAATTCTATAGTGCTAGTCCTAGAGGAACATTCATATAGACATATCAATGGACACTGATTATGATAGTGTTATGTATGGGTTATGAATGTGTTATGAAGTCCTTATGTAGGTACCCTTCAAACAATGTGTCACCCTATAATGAATGTGCTGAATAGCTGATAATATAATTTATACACTCAAAGTATCTAATATTGTATGACAAATTATGGACCACCAGCTTTTGGGCCCAGTACTGTATTATGAAGTAGACTCTCTCTCTCTCTCTCTCTCTCTCTCTCTCTCTCTCTCTCTCTCTCTCTCTCTCTCTGTCTCTGTCTCTCTCTATCTCTGTCTCTCTCTCTCTCTCGTTTCACTTTTAAGCCTCCACTACATTAGGACAACCAATGAAATAAGACCCTCGCAATTCATTTGTGATATAATTCAGAACACATATGTAATATAATGATATACTAACTCCCAATCTAGATATGAATGAGATGTATCTTTACTCAGTAACAACATGTACATCCCAAATGACACCCTATTCCCTTTATAGTATCCTACTTACGACTATGGTCCATAGGGCTCGGTTCAAAAGTAGTACACTGAGTGTACAAAACATTAGGAACACCTGCTCTTTCCATGACATAGACTGGCCAGGTGAATCCAGGTGAAAGCTATGATCCCTTACTAATGTCTCTTGTTAAATCCACTTCAATCAGTGTAGATGAAGGGGAGGAGACAGGTTAAAGAAGGATTTTTAAGCTTTGAGACAGATTGTGCATGTGTGCCATTCAGAGGGTGAATGGGGCAAGACAAAAGACGTAAGTGCCTTTGAATGAGGTATGGTAGTAGGTGCGAAGCGCAGCGGTTTGTGTCAAGAACTGCAATGCTACTGGGTTTTTCACGCTCAACATGTTTCCGTGTGTATCTAGAATGGTCCACCACCCAAAGGACATCCAGCCAACTTGACACAACTGTGGGAAGCAATGGAGTCAACAATGGACCAGCATCTCTGTGGAACACTTTCGACACCTTGTAGAGTCCCTGCCCTGATGAATTGAGGCTGTTCTGATGGCAAAAGGGGAAGGTGCAACTCAATATTAGGAAGATGTGGATAGGCAAGCCAAATGAGAACACTTTCTACTGCAGTCTTGGAGCATTCATTTATCTTTATGCAGATGTCAGGGAGGACCAATGACCACACTGCCCATAATGAGGACACAACCAACCCTACAGCCTTCTGTAGTGACTTCCCAGAGGACTAGACACCATAGCAGAGGACTAGACACCATTTCCTGTTGCATGCAGCTCTGAGAAAACAAGCTCTCTGACGACTACCACACATAGAACATCACACTCTATCAAAGAGTAAGAGAAAGTGTGAGAGAGAAAGGAGCGAGAGAGAGTGTGTGTGTGTGTCTGTGTGTGTGTGTGTGTGTGTGTGTGTGTGTGTGTGTGTGTGTGTGTGTGTGTGTGTGTGTGTGTGTGTGTGTGTGTGTGTGTGTGTGTGTGTGTGTGTGTGTGTGTGTGTGAGAAAGAGAGAACGAGAGAACGAGAGAACGAGAGAGAGAGGAGAAAGTGAGAGGAATGGACTGGACGAAAGTCAAACAAGGTCTCTGCATCCTCGTGCTGTTCTAAACTCTGACAGCTGAAGCCCCTCTGACCAATGGCATCTCTCCTCCCCCTCGTTCTCCCCCCTCCATTCCCACCCTCCCATCATCATCCCATCACTTTGTCGACAGGATTTAAACAAAGCCTCTCAGCTTCTGATCAGCCACTTTGGACAGGAAGCCACAGACTCAATCAGACCATATTTGCAACACATAGAGATGACACGCAGAGGGGAAGCTCCATTGAGAGCCTCAAACTGACCATACAGAAGAGAATATCCTCGCAATAAGCCCCTTATCCAATACCTAGCATCATCCCCATCAAAACCAATAGAGGATAGTGCCCTTTGCGGCCAACAGAAGAGACATTGACTATCAATCTGCCCATTTAAAATGGTAATGTAATGTTTTATTTAATTTTTGTTTTATTTTAATGTCATAGCCATTGTGTTTGCGGTTGAGCCTTCGGAATGGAAAACAAAGACAAATTGAATGGGACAGTAAAGCTTTTGAATGTCATGTAATTTAACGTCTAGATCAGGCAAATTAAAATCTGGACTTTGAAGCCAGTTCCACGCTGATTTTCATTCTTTCCCACTAACCAGGGACTGATAATGACCTTGGACACCAGGTGCGTGCAATTAATTATCAGGTAGAACAGAATCGTCAGTACTCTGGACCTGCAGGCTCAGATTTGAATACCTCTGCTCTAGATATCAGTATGCTGCTTACCTTCCGATCATGGTGGAATGCTGCTGGACGGCAGCCTCCAGAAGGCGCTCCAGGATGGTCCACTCCCCCATGATGGCCGTGGTTACTCCTCTGGGTACACCGCTGTTGGCCCTCACTCTGGGCTTTGAGGTGCCCTAGGCCCACGTGCGTCTACCCACCGGAGAGGAAGAGAGAGCGCTGCTGCTGGGTGGGACTGGGGGCCGAGGGCGTCCTCTACTACAGCTCACTGGGCCCCCATAGCTGCCTGATGGACATCCCTGGACCCCCGCTGCGCTGACCTGAGATGACTGGACGGGTGCTTCTCTGTATGCCGCTGTGCAGACGCACACATACAAACTCTGTATCTGGTGTCCCTGTTTTCACTTGTTCTCTCCTCACGTGGGCTCTCTCTCTTTGTGAACCTGCCCTCTAGGTGTACCTGGCCTCTCTACCTATCTCTGTCTCCAGCTGCCCTGCTTCTTTCACACAGACAAACACACACACACAGCTGCCCCTGCTCGCTACCACAACACACGTAGACACACTCTCTCCCCAGCTGTCGTAATCCCTCAGCCACTGTGCTATGTCTGATAAAACACCACCCAACACAATGAAACCAAACTCACACACTCTAAATGCCCTGCCATGCACTGAGACTTACAGTGTGCAGGAACAGTGATCCATCGCACCCAGTCTCACAAGCACACTCCTTCACGCTCACACACTCGCACTCGGTCCTCAACAGTCAAAGATCAGCGTCTGTCTTCTCTCTCCACTCCTCCCTCATCCTCCTCTTCCCTCCCTCCACTCTGTCTCTCCTCCGTCCTGTCTCTCTCTCCTTCCCTGTGGCTAGTCTTGTGCTTCTCTGCCTCTCTCTCCCTCTCCCTCTCTCCTCTCTCCTCGTTGTGTTCACACCGTCAGCGCTGGAGTAGTATAGCTCTCTCTCTCTCGTTTACTCTCTCGCTCTCCCCCTCTCACTCTGGCAGAGAGCGAGAGTGAATAAGGAAAGCTCCTCACTGGTTTCTCTCAGCGTGCTAGAGGAATGATAGCTCTTCTTCTTCTCCCTCCCTCTGCTGCTTCTCTGCCTTAATCTAGTTTCCCCTCACAGTTTGACACTCTCTGTCTCCACCTTCTCCACCTGCCCACTCCCTCTCTCACTCTCTCTCTCTCTCTCACTCCCTTTCTCTTTCTCTCTCGCTAACTCTCTCTCTCTCTCTCACACTCCCTTTCTCTTTCTCTCTCTCTCTCTCGCTCACTCTCTCTCTCTTACTCTCTCTCGCTCACTCTCTCTCTCGCTCTCTCTCTCTCTCTCTCTCACTCTCTCTCTCTTACTCTCTCTCGCTCACTCTCTCTCTCTCTCTCACTCCCTTTCTCTTTCTCTCCCTCTCTCTCTCTTACTCTCTCTTGCTCACTCTCTCTCTCTCACTCCCTTTATCTTTCTCTCTCTCTCTCTCTCTCTTTCACTCTCTTTCTCTTACTCTCTCGCTCTTTGCCTGCAGGCACCCGGCTCGTGCGTGTGTCCAGAAGATTAGAGAGAGGAATCATCGCTCTGCACATCCCTCCATCCTTCGCTCTGTTTATCCCCTCCTCTCTCTCATCTCTCAGTGTTCCACTCCAATTACAACACAACCGACACACAAACCATTTCCCTTTATCACTCTCATCCTGCCTTGCTTTTCCTCCATTTTCCGCACCTACTGGCGTGACTGGTCTACCTTCCTTTCCCCTTTTCTACCTCTCCTCTCATCTCACCTTTTGTGTGTACACAGAGCGTTCACATTGACAACTGTGTTTATTGGCACTGGCATGGTGTTGGGGGATGTAGAAGACTGTCATGGTCACCTTCGCTGTTGTGGCCACCCTCAAATTCTGGTGGAAATGCGAACATACAGATGACCCCACACAAGACTGAAGGCGTATGTGTGTGTGTGTGTGTGTGTTGGAATTAAAGAGAGACAAGATTTAACAAAGAGATTTGACGTTTGAAGCAGCTTGCAGTTTCTATATTTGACATTTGGAGAAACGTGGAAAAAGTCTAATTCTGCAGTGACTTTGAACCTAGACCAGATGATGCTCTCTCTCTCTCTTCATGCATAACCCTTTCTAAGCAGGAAATTACATCACAATGGGAGTGGAGTGCCCGAGGCCTTTACAAGGTGTATATACTAGTGTGTCTGTGTATCATCAGCTGGACACCAGCACAGACGCCAGACTGGGAGGACTCATGGAGAGCAGTCACAAGGATCCAGACCCTTATCCTCCCTGGTGAATACAGACGTGGGATCTGACTTGTAAGCTACTGTATGTACACAGTTCATATCACTATGTTACCCATCCTCTCACATTCATGGGAGCATCCACTGTGAGGTTCAGGTGAAGATTAGAAATACCTCCCAAGAGAAAGGTCTTTGACATAGACATGTCCTGAACAAGTGAGTTATGGTCAGTATCAGTGCAGTCGGTAGGGGAGGGGATGAGGTATTCCCCACTCACCTTCACTATTCATGTGTCGTTGAGATAGGAGAAAGGACAGCTTGAAGACCGGTATATAGGACTATAGGTGAGGAGACTGATGGTTGCTGGCTCAGCACACCGATGTGCTCGGGGAGCCGTGAGACACACTGTAATGAAGTGATGCAGGTGAACAGTGAGAGCGTTCATAATGTGTACCGCTCGACTCCACTCACGGCGCACCACAGTCATCTACCTCATGCTAAGGCAATCTGGCTCCATCAACGGCTCGCACGTGAGGTGAGGGAGAATAGGAGAAAAACATGAAAACCATCGCTCTCAAACACACCTAAATCTGAACACTCAAAATGACTGACGGTCATGGTGAACCAAAATGAACACCAAGATGGCTGGTAGCATTGACAGAATAGATTAAACGAGAACATTATTGTCCATTGCATTGTGAAATAGAAATGTGCCTTTTTACTCCTATTGCTGTCAACGGCCATAACATAGGTAAGGTTTACTGTGGGCACAGTCTCAGAGCCATCAGTGTGTTGAGGGTAACTACACTGTGGGTAGGGGCAGGATAATGTGGGCCCTGGATGGTGCCTGGCTGGCAGGCCCGAGGAATAGCGGTACGTTTGGTCACGTAGTGTAAATTAAATGGACTCGCTGTGTGAAAAGGGGGTTGACAAAATGTTTGAATGACTAACCTTTTCCCCTGCCCCCCATACAAACATATGTAAGGTCCCTCAGTCAAGCATTACATTTCAAGCACAGATTCAAGTACTAAGACCAGGGAGCGGTTTGTCAGCCTCATAAAGACTGATTGGTAGACGGGTAACAATAACAAATAATATATTGAATATCTCTTTAAGCTTGGTCAAGTTAATAATTATGCTGTGTAGGACGGATTAAACCATCCAGACACATCAAAGGTGCAGTCGTCCTTCTGAACTGAGCTGCAGGACAGGAAGGAAACTGCTTAAGGATGTCACCATGAGGCCAGTTACTCCACAATAATAACCTACATGACAGAGTGAAAAGAATACAAATATACTGAATATCCATATGTATGCAACAAGGTACTAAAGTAATACAGCAACAAAACAAACTGAGCAAATGAATACACTTTTTGGCCTAAATGCAAAGCCTCATGTTTGGGGCAAATTCAACAGAGTAACTGCCTCATTTTCAAACATGGTGGTGGCTGCATCATGGTACGGGTCAGGTATACCAAAGACTGGAGAGATTTTCAGGATGAAAAGAAACAGGATGGAGCTAAGCGCAGGAAAAAACATAGACGGAACACTGCTTCACACGAGACACTGGGAGATGAATTCACCTTTCAGCACGTCAACCACCTACAACACAAATCTACACCGTAGTTGCTTACCAAGAGTTGAAAATTTGGATCTAAAATTTTGAAAATAGTGGTCAAATATCACACAACACAGGTGTGGAAAGCTCTTAAGAGACTCACCCAAAAAGACTTGACAGCTGTAATCTCTGCCAAAGATGTTTCCAACATGTATTGCCTGAAGGGGGTGAATACTTATCTAATCAAGGCAGTTTTATTTAATTCATTTATATTTATTTTTTGCATTTCACCCACTTTGACAAAATTGTGTAGACAAAAGTACAATAAAATAATTTAATCCCACTATGAAATACAATATATGTTGGGATTGAATTGGCCAAAACAATTATATTGTTACCACAAATGCAATGAGGCATTTAAATAGCAGTCAGTAAAAACAATGTCAATAATTAACTTGTTTTAATGAAATCAAGTCAGATTATGGCAAATAAAGGGATTTTGTACACAATAACAGATAACTGACAGAACGCACACAAGTCCAACTCTTGACACGTGGTTTTAAACGTTACTATGTAATTAATCGCTTTGCGTATTCACTCAGGCATCCACCCCTTCTAACGAGGGTATTAATCTTGGTTTGATGAGAGCGAAAGACAAGATTACCAACTGGGAGGGAGACAGGAGGGCACCCTTCTGAAGTCTAACATTCTCAACTGATGTTGACAGATCCAGATTATTTAAATATCCTGCCAATGAACTCATTTGACCTCAAAATGCATTAGACTGAATCTGTATAACTGACTGAATCTGTATAACACTACCTGGGTTGGGCTGGTTTGTGTTGTATATAGATGTGTGAAAATATTAAGGCCTGGCAAATGTTACAAGTTGTGGGGAATTCAACATTTTCCAACAGATTTAAAAAGGTGTAAAAAAAAAATGCTGAGTTGATTGATGACAATTGATGGGGCAAACAGTAGCTCTCTGGCTGGCTGTCACTCAGTGGTGGGTGCCTCTGTGTTGTTCGTGACGTCAGTCTTGAACAGTTCCATAGGTTGGTTTGGTCTCTAGGTGATCTCCCTGAAGGCCCTCTTCTCAACATACTTCACCTTGTGTCTCCTCTTGAACCTGTGGGAGGAGGAGGAGCACACAATCAAACACTGTCCATTCTAAAGCACGTCAACGGCTTCACATCAAATCAAGACTATATTCTCTTGTATAATAAAAACAAAAGGAGATGTGGAGGGAAAGCAGCATAGCGCGTTGCCCTCAGTTCCCAGGAGGCTGTTTACACAACAGCTCCCCGAGTTCCATGATTGTCTTCACATTTCCGAGGAAATACTGTAATCGCGAGGATGGGATCATCACTGGACACAGTCAGGCTCAAGCTGACTGAACCAACAGAGGGGGTGCACTACAACACAGTTACCCAGCTGACGTTGATAAACAACCAAAAATAACTACTGATTTTATGGTTCATTAAGAAAGTCAAACATGTGTTTGAGTCAGATCATTCCCATTTCAAGCTCAGCTTTCTACAAAGTTATTTCACAATATTTAGGCAAGATAACTGGCTAACGCATTGATCCTGCTTTGTCGTATAACTCTCTGGAAATAAACAAAAACAAATCTAGAAAGTTCCACTATGAAAGTTACGGACACACTAGGTATATGACATCACAGTTCAATATCCATTATAGGCAAATATATGTCTGACATGAGATGCTGTTTGTTTTTAAAGGGAGAATAACTTACTTGGCTCGTTCTCTGGGCTCAATCATGTTCCTCTTCTGCATACTCTTGAAGCGGTCCTTGAGGACACTGCCCTCTGGCTGCAGGACACATAATTACATGTGAAGGGAAACATGTTAGTAAACCCATATAGATGAGTGCTCTGATGAAGGACCTTGCGCCAAAACAGGGGTCAATGTGAGACGTTATTGAAGGGAATTACGTTGCTATCCTGAAACTTTTCAGCATTTCAGTTCCACATACACTATCGTTCAAATGTTTGAGGTCACTTTGAAATGTCCTTGTTTTTGAAACAAAAGCAAATTTGTCCATTAAAATAACATTAAATTGATCAGAAATAGTTTAGACATTGTTAATGACTGTTGTAGCTGGAAATGGCAGATGTTTTATGGAATATCTACATAGGCCCATTATCAATAACCATCACTCCTTTGTTCCAACGGCACGTTGTGTAAGCCTTTTAACTTGTTGGATCTCTAGGGGCGCTATTTCATTTTTGGATAAAAAACATTCCCGTTTTAAGCGCGATATTTTGTCACGAAAAGATGCTTGACTATGCATATTCTTGACAGTTTTTGAAAGAAAATACTCTGAAGTTTCAGAATCTGCAAAGATATTGTCTGTAAGTGCCCCAGAACTCATTCTACAGGCGAAACCAAGATGATGCGTCAACCAGGAAATTAGCAGAATTTCTGAAGCTCTGTTTTCCATTGTCTCCTTATATGGCTGTGATTGCGCAAGGAATGAGCCTACACTTTCTGTCGTTCCCCCAAGGTCTTAGCAGCATTGTGACGTATTTGTAGGCATATCATTGGAAGATTGACCATAAGAGACTACATTTTCCAAGTGTCCGCCTGGTGTCCTGCGTGGAATTCGGTGCGCAATTGCCAGCTGCTTGTACTTTTCCATTTGATTGAGGGGAGAAACCATGCTTCCAAGAACGATATATCAATGAAGAGATATGTGAAAAACACCTTGAGGATTGATTCTAAACAACGTTTGCCATGTTTTCAGTCGATATTATGGAGTTAATTTGGAAAAAAGTTCGCGTTTTGAGGACTGAATTTTCGTTTTTTTTGGTAGCCAAATGTGATGTATAAAACGGAGCTATTTCTAATACACAAAGAATCTTTTTGGAAAAACTGAGCATCTGCTATCTAACTGAGAGTATCCTCATTGAAAACATCAGAAGTTCTTCAAAGGTAAATGATTTTATTTGAAGGCTTTTATGTTTTTGTTGAAATGTTGCGTGCTGGATGCTAACGCTAATGCTAACGCTAAATGCTACGCTAGCTAGCTACTTTTACACAAATTATTGTTTTCCTATGGTTGAGAAGCATATTTTGAAAATCTGAGATGACAGTGTTGTTTACAAAAGGCTAAGCTTGAGAGATGGCATATTTATTTCATTTAATTTGCGATTTTCATGAATAGTTAACGTTGCGTTATGGTAATGAGCTTGAGTCTGTATTCCTGATACCGGATCCGGGATGGGGAGATCAGAGAGGTTAAAATTAGAAACTTTGATTAGCTAATTGATTAGAAAACACTTTTGCAATGACGTTAGCACAGCTGAAAACTGTTGTTCTCATTAAATAAGCAATAAAACGGGCCTTCTTCAGACTAGTTGAGTATCTGGAGCATCAGCATTTGTGGGTTCGAATACAGGCCAGAAACAAAGACCGTTCTTTGGAAACTCATCAGTTTATTCTTGTTATGAAAAATTAAGGCTATTCCATGAGAGAAATTGCCAAGAAACTGAAGTTCTCGTACAACGCTGTGTACTACTCCCTTCACAGAACAGCGCAAACTGTTCAGGCCAACAGTTTTCAGCTGTGTTAACATAATTGCAAAAGGATTTTCTAATGACCTATTAGCCTTTTAAAATTATAAACTTGGATTAGCTAACACAATGTGCCATTGGAACACAGGAGTGATGGTTGCTGATAATGGGCCTCTGTACGCCTATGTAGATATTCCTTTTAAAAAATAAAAGCTGTTTCAAGCTACAATAATAATTTACAACATTAACAATGTCTACACTGTATTTCTGATCAATTTTATGTTATTTAATGGACAAAAAAAGAAAAGGGCTTTTGTTTAAAAAACAAGAACATTTCTAAGTGACCCCAAACTTTTGAACGGTAGTGAACATGGACATGGGTTCAAAGGTCAGCCGAGTATGATTGTATTGTAGAATGTGAGTGGGATACAGTCAGTCAAACCTTGAGTGTCCGCAGGGATCCAGGAATCTCGTCACTTAGCTGGACCTCTAGATCCTGAGCCTGGAACCTGGGGAGATATGTGGGGGACAAGTTCAGACAGTATGGAGACAATAGACAAAACAGCAGCACAGACAACTCACACTTAGGGGAAAGCAGCACTATAGAAATAAGGCTAAATTATTTGGTTTGGAATGGGGGTATAGGCTCTTCTGGAGCCCATTGTTACAGAAATGTCTAGGACTACTTACAGTTCACACTATGATGCAATTGACTTGATCAGTTGCATCTCACTCTAGGTATAACATTTTAATAAATAACCAAGATAGCAGATAACAGTGGCAGCCCTGTGGAGGTACTGACCTGAGTCTGCCAAGACGTCGAGGCATGGACTTCTCTGCCTCCTGGTTGGCCTTGCGCTGGGCCACCCTCTCTCTTGTCTGCTGCTCCCCCCTCTTCAGGGTCGCCTGGATGGAGCGCAGCTGGAAGAGCTGCTGCTTCTTGTCAGTGAACACCCTCGCTGCCTGCTTCTGTTGCGACTGCACAGCGAGAGAGACACTGTCGGTCAGATCCTAAGCTAGCACATGGAGGGGAAAGACTAGGGCACGTTAGGGGGGAAAAGGCTTTGTAGTCTCGCGTACCTTTATCTTGTCGGCTCTCTCTCGCCTCCTTTCTTTCTCTGTCTTTTTCTCCTGCTGCAAGCCGCCACGAATAGAAACATCCTCTTCCTCCTCATCTTCATCTTCCTCCTCTTCCACTAGCCCTTCCACTAGCTCCTGGAAGACTGTCTCCTGCAGAGAAACAGCGAGGAAGGTCAGGCAAAATTGAGCTGGACAGACCACATACAGGTCTGAATTGTGAAACGATGAACAGTTGAGCGGCGGGGGGAGGGGTGTACTGATGTTGTACCTCAGTGGCGGTATCCTCTCGGTTGACAGCCAGCTGTCTCTCTATTCTCAGCTCCGCTCTCTCCCGCTTCACCTCCACCCCATGGGCCTCTAGTAACAAGGCCTGAGAGAAAGGTCAGCACTTCAATACATCAACCACAGCATTACTCAACATGAAAAGACAGATCCCCACACACACCAAGCGAGCAGAAACATTGATGAACGAACTAGAGGTCGACCGATTAATCGAAATGGCCGACTTCAAGGTTTCATAACAATCAGTAATCTGTATTTTTTTTTCACCTTTATTTAACTAGGCAAGTCAGTTAAGAACACATTCTTATTTTCAATGACGGCCTAGGAACGGTGGGTTAACAGCCCTGTTCAGGTGCATAACGACAGATTTTTTTTATCTTGTCAGCTCTGGGATTCATTTTTACAACCTTCCGGTTACTAGTCCAACGCTCTAACAACCTGTCTTACATTGCACTCCACGAGGAGCCTGCATGGCAGGCTGACTACCTGTTACGCGAGGTAAGTCAAGGTAAGTTGCTAGCTAGCATTAAACCTATCTTGTAAAAAACAATCTTAACATAATAACTAGTTAACTACACATGGTTGATAATATTACTAGTTTATCTAGCGTGTCCTGCGTTGCATATAATCGATGCTGTGCCTGTTAAACTTTTTTGGGATAGGGGGCAGCATTTGGAATTTTAGATGAAAAGCCTGCTCAAAGCCTGCTACTCAGGACCAGAAGCTAGGACATGCATATAATTGGTAGATTTGGATATAAAACATTAAAGTTTCCAAAACTGTTAAAATAAAGTCTGAGTATAACAGAACTGAAATGGCAGGGGAAAACCTGAGGAAAATCCATCCAGGAAGTGCTATTATTTTGAAATGGGTGTTTTTCCATTGAAAGCCTATCCACCATTTAAAGGGATAGGACCCAGATTCCATTCCCTATGGCTTCCACTAGCTGTGAACATTCTTTAGACATTGTGTCAGGCCTTATTCTGAAAAATGAGGGAGAATGAGCAGTTTCAATGAGAGGCCAGTGGAATTTCCCCAACTTGTTTGGTGCGCAATCTCGAGAGCACGCCTTTCTTGTTTTTCTTTTATATTGACGACGCTATTGTCTGGTTGAAATATTATTGATTATTTAGACTAAAAACAACCTGAGGATTGATTATAAACATTGTTTGACATGTTTCTACGAACTTTCCGGATACTATTTGTAATTTGTCTGTCTCTTGTGACCGCATTTGAGCCATTGGATTACTGAACAAAACGCGCCAACAAAATGAAGGTTTTTGGATATAAAGAGTGACTATCGAACAAAACTAACATTTGTGTAACTGGGGGTATTGTGAGTGCAACCATACGAAGATCAAAGGTAAGTGATTCATTTTATTGCTATTTCTGACTTTCGTGACTAATCTACTTGGCTGCTAACTGTTTGTAATGTTTTGTGTGCTGAGCGCTGTCCTCAGATAATCGCATGGTTTGCTTTCGCCGTAAAGCCTTTTTGAAATCTGACACAGCGGCTGGATTAACAACAAATTAAGCTTTATTTTGATGTATTGCACTTGTGATTTCATGAAAGTTAAATATTTATAGTAATTTAATTTGAATTTGGCGCTCTGCACTTTCCCTGGAAGTTGTCGAGGTGGGACACTAGCGTCCACTGATCCATAAGAAGTTAATTTCTCATCGAATCACACCCTACTTCGCCAAACAGGGGATGATTTAACAAGCGCATTCGCGAAAAAAAGCACTCTAAAACTGTTTGAATATAACAGTCTGAGTATAACAGAACTCATATGGCATGGCAAGCGAAAACCTGAGAAGAATCCAACCAGGAAGTGGGACATTGAGGTTTGTAGTTTTTCAAAGCTTGGCCTACCGAATACACATTGAGATATGGATGAGGTTGCACTTCCTAGGGCTTCCACTAGATGTCCACGGTCTTTAGAAATTGGTATGAGGATTCTACTATAAAGGAGGGGCTCAGGAGAACTCTTCGAGTCAGTGGTCTGGCAGAGAGCCTTGGTCTCATGATGCGCGCTCCCGACAGAGTTACTTCTCGTTCCAGTGCTTTTCTGAAGACAAAGGAATCCTCCGGTTGGAACATTATTGATGTTTTATGTTAAAAACATCCTAAAGATTATACATCGTTTGACATGTTTCTAAAGGACTAACGGAACTTTGGGTTTTTGTCTGGACGAAATGCTCGCGCCTCATGAAGATGGATTACTGGGCTGAACATGTAGCTATTTGGACATCGATGATGGAACTTTATGGAACAAATCAGTCATTTATTGTCGAACTGTGATTCCTGGGAGTGCCTTCTGATGAAGATCATCAAAGGTAAGTGAATATTTATGGTGTTGTTTCTAACTTTGTTGATTCCAAAATGGCGGAAAATCCTCTGGCTGTTTTGGGTTCTGAGCGCCGTTCTCAGATTATGCTTTTTCCGTAAAGTTTTTTTTAAAATCTGACACAGCGGTTGTATTAAGGAGAAGTCTCTTTAATTCTGTGAATAACACTTGTATCTTTTATCAATGTTTATTATGAGTATTTCAGCAAAATCACCGGATGTTTTGGAATCAAAACATTGCTGCACGTAAGACGCCAATGTAAACTGAGATTTTTGGATATAAATATGCACATTATCGAACAAAACATTGTGTAACATGATGTCCTATGAGTGTCATCTGATGAAGATCAAAGGTTAGTGATTAATTTGATCTATATTTCTGCTTTTTGTGACTCCTATCTTTGGCTGGAAAAATGGCTGTGTTTTTTCGCCTTGGCTATGTGTTGTGCTTTGGCTGTAAAGCATTTTTTAAATCTGACACGATGTTTATCTTTCATTTGCTGTATTGGACTTGATGTGTGAAAGTTACATATTTCAAAAAATATTTTTGAATTTCGCGCGCTGCCTTTTCGGCGGAATGTTGTCGAGGGGTTAAAATCAATACACAAGTATATATTTTTAAACCTGCATATTCAGTTAATATTGCCTGCTAACATGAATTTCTTATAACTAGGGAAATTGTGTCACTTCTCTTGCGTGCAAGCAGTCAGGGTATATGCAGCAGTTTGGGCCACCTGGCTCGTTGTGAACTGTGTGAAGTCCATTTATTCCTAACAAAGACCGTAATTAATTTGCCAGAATTGTACATAATTATGACATAACATTTTTGGGGTGTACAATGTAACAGCAATATTTAGACTTAGGGATGCCATCCGTTAGATAAAATACGGAACGGTTCCGTATTTCACTGAAAGAATAAACGTTTTGCTAAATTATAGTTTCCGGATTCTACCATATTAATTAAAAAAGGCTCATATTTGTGTGTGTTGTTAAGTCTGATGCTCGTAAGCATTAATTCAAACAGCACTTTAGTGTGTTTGCCAGCAGCTCTTCGCTGTGCTTCAAGCATTGAGCTGTTATTGACTTCAAGCCTATCAACTCCCGAGATTAGGCTGGTGTAACCGATGTGAAATGGCTAGCTAGTCAGCAGGGTACGCGCTAATAGCGTTTCAAACGTCACTCCCTCTGAGACTTGGAGTAGTTGTTCCCCTTGCTCTGCAAGGGCCGCGGCTTTTGTGGAGCGATGGGTAACGATGCTTCGAGGGTGGCTGTTGTCGATGTGTTCCTGGTTTGAGCCCAGGTAGGGGCGAGGAGAGGGACGGAAGCTATACTGTTTCCCTGGCAATACTAAAGTGCCTATAAGAACATCTAATAGTCAAAGGTATATGAAATACAAATGGTATTGAGAGAAATAGTCCTATAATTCCTACAACCTTCTTACCTGGAAATATTGAAGACTCATGTTAAAAGGAACCATATGTTCTAAGTAAGGAACTTAAACGTTAGCTTTTTTACATGGCACATATTGCACTTTTACTTTCTTCTCCAACACTGTTTTTGCCTTACTTAAACCAAATTGAACATGTTTCATAATTTATTTGAGGCTGAATTGATTTTATTGATTTATTATATTAAGTTCAAATAAGTGTTCATTCAGTATTGTTGTAATTGTCATTATTACAAATAAATCAATTTAAAAAATTAATCGTCTGATTAATCGCATCGGCTTTTTTTGGTCCTCCAATAATTGGTATCGGTATTGAAAAATCAATCGGTCGACCTCTAGAACGAACCAGGATTGAAGGTTTGCGTTTTAATCACTGTTGTTAAGTGTAGTAAGTTACCTGATGGGAGAAGAAGTCTGGGTTGTAGGAGCCTCCGGGGGCTATGACCTCCACTGCCGGGAGAACAGAGGGCTTTGAGTTGAGCTTCTCTGGTCGCTAAGAGTGAACAAGACCGTGTTAAAAACATCATGGTCAGACACTAATCATACAAACGCTCCCATTGGCCTAAGTATCCCTCTTCACTATGCAGCACATACAATACTGAGAAACTATAAACTTTCAGGCAGTGACAATGCAGTATTCTTCTCACCTTCACACGCTTCTTCCCTGTTTGCTCAAGGTAGTAAGGATCAGCTGTCTCTTTGGCTGCAATATGTAGAAAAGATGGTCACAAACACCGACAAAAGAACTCCAGGATTTATTTTGAAATAATTTAGCATTTTTGAATAGTCAAACTTACCATCACCTCCCCACAGATCATAATAGGGTCTGTCTGGGAAGTTGTTGGCCGCCGTTTTTGATTTTGACGCTGTAATTGCCGGTCTGCGGTTCAAGAGCCGTTTCTGTCTCCGTGGTAACACACCCATGGCCGCCAATTTCGCTGCATTCTCTGCAATGCGGCGGAGTTTCTTTGCATTCGGTTGCTGGTGGGCCAAAATACTGGGGGAGAGAGGGAACTGAATTTTAAGTAGTGTCCCCAAGAAAAGGAAGAATTCAGTGCACAATCACAGTTTAATATGAGAATAAGGAATAAACTAACCTAAGTACACTTGTGTACTTTCAAAATATAGCCTTGCTGCATGGCTTCAGTTTATAAAGTGGAGGCATATCTGGGTCGTATTAGTTTGTGCAAACAGTAGGAAAACCTTTCTCAACAGAAAACAAAAGTAAGTTCAGGTAGTCCCTCTGAGTTTCCGTTTCATTTCTAGTACATACGACCCTGGAAAGGGGAAGCAGAACAGCATGTTGCCCTCAGTTCCCAGAAGACTGTTCACACAACAGCTCCCTGAGTTCCATGATTGTCTTCACATTCCAGAGGAAATACTGTGAGCGCAAGGATGGGTTCATCACAGGACATGGTGCCATACACAACTTGACTGACCCATCTCCAGGTAAGGGGCAGGATGCCGGGGGTGAGAGGGCCATGGTCAGGGTCAGAAACTCACTCTTTAGGTGGAGGGACGAGGGAGTCATGCTGCAGGATTAGGTCTATCCTCAAGGGCCGCGACTTTGACTTCTTCCCCTTCTTTCCCTCTTGGACATCTGGCATCCGACACAGAAAACACTAACATCAGTGATTTGACACTCTAAACATTTACAAAACTGAAGCAGAAAATGTATTTATTATAAACAGTGGTATCACTTACCTGGCTGGACATATTTTCTCTGCTCTCCAATGTCCACAAAGAACAGGCTATCATCTGGCTTCTCAGATATCAGTCCTCTGTCGAAAAAAAAAGAAGAGGTTTAGACAAGTAAATGAATAACTTCATATTTTGAAGCAAATAAAATGTGGGTATACAGCATGTGTTAAACTGTAAATAAGAGCATAAATGTTAGCTAGCTAAGTACATAAAAGCAGCCGAATCATAAATGAGTAAACCGGTCAAGAAACAATTCAGTTTAGGTGTAATTGCTCAAGTTTGGGTGATTAGCCTGTACTTTAAAGTACTACTTAAGTAGTTTTTCCAGGTATCTGTACTTTACTATTTATATTTTTGCCAACGTTTACTTTACTACATTCCTTAAGAACTTCTCTAGGGTAGGGGCACTATTTTCACCTCCGGATGAAAAGCGTGCCCAAAGTAAACTGCCTGCTACTCGGGCACAGAAGCTAAGATACGCATACAATTAGTAGATTTTGATAGAAAACACTGAAGCTTCTAAAACTGTTTGAATGATGTCTGTGAGTATAACAGAACTCATATGGCAGGCAAAAACCAGAGGAAAAAAATCAAACCAGGAAGTGGGAAATCTGAGGTTTGTAGTTTAAGTCATTGCCTATTGAATATACAGTGTCTGTGGGGTCATATTGCACTTCATAAGACTTCCACTAGATGTCAACAGTCTTTAGAACCTTGTTTGAGGCTTCTACTATTAAGGGGGAGAGAAAGAGAGCTGTTTCAACCAGGTATCTGGCATGAGCTGATCATGCATGTGCCCGTGAGTGCAACCTGCGTTCCATTGCATTTCAAAAGACAAAGTAATTCTCCGGTTGGAACATTATTGAAGATTTATGTTAAAAACATCCTAAAGATCGATTCTATACATCGTTTGACATGTTTCTACGAACGTTTTGACTTTTCGTCTGGATCTAGTGCTGGGCTAAACGCGAGAACAAAAAGGAGGTATTTGGACATAAATGGACTTTATTGAACAAAACAAACATTTGTGGAACTGGGATTCCTGGGAGTGCATTCTGATGAAGATCGAAGGTAAGTGAATATTTATAATGCTATTTCTGACTTATGTTGACTCCACAACATGGCGGGTTTCTGTATGGCTTGTTTTTGTGCCTGAGCGCTGTACTCAGATTATTGCATAGTGTGCTTTTTCCGAAATCTGACACAGCGGTTGCATTAAGGAGAAGTGGATCTAAAATTCCATGCATAACTTGTTTCTTTTAACAATGTTTATTATGAGTTTCTGTAAATTGATGTGGCTCTCTGCAAAATCACTGGATGTTTTGGAACTACTGAACATAACACCAATGTAAACTGACATTTTTGGATATAAATATGAACTTTATCTAACAAAACATACATGTATTGTGTAACAAAGTTCTATGAGTGTCATCTGATGAAGACCGTCAAAGGTTAGTGACTCATTTTCTCTTTCTGCTTTTTGTATCTCCTCTCTTTGGCTGAAAAAATTGCAGTTTTTTTTCTGTGACTAGGTGCTGATCTAACAATCGTTTGGTGTGCCTTCGTCGTAAAGTATTTTTGAAATCGGACACTGTAGCTGGATTTACAAGTTTATCTTTAAAATGGTGTAAAATACTTGCATGTTTGAGGAAATTTAATTATGGGATTTCTGTTTTGAATTTGGCGCCCTGCAATTTCACTGGCTGTGGGCCGCTACAGTCCCACATATCCCAGAGTAAAAAGGAAAAAATGTACTTTTTACTCCATACAAGGTACACGTTACATTTTGACAGGAAACGTGTCCAATTCACACACTTACCAAGAGAACATCCCTGCTGTATCTGATCTGGCACTCACTAAACACAAACGCTTCGTTTGTAAATGGTGTCCCCAAAAAAAATATGCCGTCTGGTTTGCTTAATCTAAGGCATTTGAAATGTATACTTCTACTTTTGATACTTAAATAAATTTTAGCAATCCCATTTACTTTTGATACTAAGTATATTTAAAACCAAATACTTTCGGACTTTTACTCAAGTGGTATTTTACTGGGTGACTTTACACCACTGATTATAGCTAGGAATGTAAGTCGGAAATTGTAAAAAAATATATTTAAAAAAAAAATAGCATAGCTAGCTAGAATAAACAACCCAACGTGTATATTAGCATTGCTAGCTAGCAAAGTGGTGTTTCCATTTTTTCCAAGTGGACTTGGATTGATTGACATGTAAAACTAGCTAGCGTAATCAGTGGTTTGATAATGTCGCAATACCTGCTAAATACTCGTTTATTGGTACAGTAAGTAATACACCTAGCTAGATAGCAACTGTAGCTAGCTAGAATGCAAGCAGGTATTGGCTAACACATGCTGCTCACCCTGTAGCCCTTTCCTGAAGTCTCACGTCATCCAAAAACTCTTCAACATCTTGAATATCACTGTGTTTGTTCCAATTCTTTTTCTTATTCTTATTCACACGCTTTCTCTGGCCACTGTTCAAGTCATCTGAACCGGCCGATGATTTAAAAGACATGAATCCTGGCTGCGCTGCTGCCACGCGTTTCAGTCTCTTGACCGCCGCCATGCTGGATCATCTGGGAGACGATGCGATGACGTCTGTTCTTCCTCTGTTGAGGTTCAGCACGAGTTGATGGGCCCCTATGTCCACCTTGAGGAGGACTTGTGTAAAAAAATAAATAAACACCCCTGGAAATAATATATTTGTAGGCCCCAAATGTATACATTGATAATATATGTGTTTTGTATTGCTAGGTAATTTAATACTTTTGTGATTTAAACGTGTATGTAATACAATTTATACTAAAGCAATGTTTGTCACAATACACAAACCCTCCAAGAAGTGTAATCTGATAATCTAAATTGTTTGAATTCTTATATGAAGAACTACAGGTAACAGAAATCCTGTAATTGCTAATTTTGCAGTTATAGCCATTTTGTCTCGCGCACTCACGTGGAATCATCTGAGCCCATAAAACACTTTCAATAATTGTCATCCATTTAAATGGTCAATATCTGCCAATACAGTAAACAGACGTTTCACTAACGTATCTCATTATGGAGTATATCACGCTTTTAAGATGATTGATAATTGATTGAATTGGTCAATTCATAATCGTGTAAAAAAGTTGGTCTCTTGTCACAGCAGATGCATTGTGGGTAACCTGCCATTTTAACCCAATATAGGACTCCATTCTGTTGTGTGAACAACGCAATAAATAAGGACACGAGACGAGTTTCATATTTTTAACTGTTGTATCAAAGGTAAGTGTCGCGTTTAAAATATATATATATTTTTTTACAAATATTGTGTATTTGTACATTTTAACTTTTTTGTTATTTAGACTATCTTTTTGCAAGTAAATCCGCAGTCATAGGGAAAACACAACCCAGACGACCGAAAAAGCAAGCTATTATCCGCTTGTAGAAACTACAGACCAAAGCACTCCTTTCGAATTTGACACGGTTATGCACGGGTTCTGAGTAATTTTCTGAGTACAGAAGTTTTTCAATAGATTCCTAACGATGTCTAGAACAATCCTTCAATGTGTTTTAGTTTAAAGCGACAATGTCCTCGTTTTAAATGTCGTTTTAATTGTCACCTTCTTGTTAAACACATTCGAATTTTTCCTTCACGTTAATACGTTCCTGTTACAGCAGCCATAGTCTTCAATGCGTAAGAGGCGGGGACCTACTTGGTGAAAGACGTTGCTCATTGGCGAAAATGGAAGAAAATCCCACCCCTTATGTCACTAAACAAGTCCCTATTGGTAGTTGTATGAAACCTTTACGCTGTAATTCGCTGAAGTTAATGTACATCTTTGCGGACTTGTGTCACAGACGTGGATACAATCACAGAGGGTTATATACAAATAATAACGATTTTCTTTTTTTTAAGGATGTCATAGGTTACTTTCTAAATGTAGTCCGTTACAGTTTCTATTTACTTGTCTAACAAAACTTTGTTATATTTTAATTAATTTGCCCTTAAGAGCCATTACAATACAAAATGTCCATCAATGCATTTGGGGTGTAATTCTAGGGGCCTGACTTGCTTAGGTGGAACAAACTTAATCATTGAATAAAAGCAAGTTTAATTGAGTGTCATTGACAACAAAGGTTTCTTAATATATTTTTTGCAAAAAACAAGTAATGGTTTAGTTTTTCAAAGTATCTGTAATCTTATTACAATATTTTTGCTGGTAGTGTAATTGGTGGTGTTTAGTAGACTAACATGTTTTTTTTGCTGGATTTGATAGCTATTTTGTTACTTCCATTAACATTCCTGTCTCAATTTATTCAGGTGATTTGAAGGAGCCATGGCCCGTACCAAGCAGACAGCCCGTAAATCTACTGGAGGCAAAGCCCCACGTAAGCAGCTGGCCACCAAAGCTGCCCGCAAGAGCGCCCCTTCTACTGGTGGGGTCAAGAAGCCCCATCGCTACAGGTGACGGCGGGACAAAATGCAGTGCCTGAACATGCAGGCTTCGACCCACCTGGTGTCATGCTCTCTCCTTTAATAATTTGATGTAGATAAAGTAAAGGACCACAGTGGTGTTACTTAATTACTGTTTCCCTCCAGGCCTGGTACGGTGGCCCTGCGTGAGATCCGTCGGTACCAGAAGTCCACTGAGCTGCTGATCCGCAAGCTGCCCTTCCAGCGTTTGGTGAGAGAAATTGCTCAGGACTTCAAGACTGACCTGCGTTTCCAGAGTGCAGCCATTGGAGCTCTGCAGGTCAGTGTGTTTATGTTTTTGTTCACCCACCAAATGACACTAAAGCCAGACCTATCAGAATTTGTACACTTATAGGGATACTAAGGAAATTTGGCCATGAGGCCCTCTCTACTTTCGCTGAGTCTAAAATGGATGCATATTTATGTCTGTCCAGTATGAAGAAAGTTAGTTTGCATTGGCTCACAAACCTAACTACCAAGCCCAATGACTGCAAGTCTATGGGTATCTGCTAGCATGCTCGTAGATGCCATAGACTTTGTCATTGCGCTAATGCTAGTTAGCATTGGCATGCAAAACCACCTCTAACATCCTTCATACAGGAGACCGACAAAAATTTATATCCACAAGTGCATCTGATTCTGGGGAAGTGGACAAAGGGCCTCATCACCAAAATATCGAGGTATCCCTTTAATGGTGGCCTACTTGCAGTACTCTCCCCAAATGTTTGAAGAAGGCATTGTCCCATACCAAGTTAACGCTTATATCATCAACTGAATTGAACTTGTATTTTGTCTGCAGGAGGCCAGCGAGGCATACCTTGTTGGTTTGTTTGAGGACACCAACTTGTGCGCCATCCATGCCAAGCGTGTCACCATCATGCCCAAAGACATCCAACTGGCCCGTCGTATCCGTGGGGAGCGCGCTTAGATGCCTCCCTAATTTACGTGTCCTCAGGCTGTCTTTCCCTCCCTTCCCACTTTTCCTTTTAAGTAGCTTGGTTTCAGTAATGATGTGATAAAAGTAGTGTGCCGTCTTGTCCCCCTTATTTCTCTTAGCAGAAGACTTTTAGGGTACTTTGTGTATCATGTATCTGTTTTGAAGCCGATTGGAGTCACACCTTTAATGTGTGTTCAAATCGGCACGGCAAAGGGTGCATGCATGAAGCATCTTGGGCAAGCATTTTCTCCAATTGACGATGCTATTACATTATTATAACAGGCTTTTCTAATTGATAGACTTGCATAGTTTTTTTTACATGTACCCTTTCATTTGTTTTTTTACAACTAGTGTTTCTACTGTTTACAGGATGCATTTACAAATAGTTAATTTTGTTCTGAAATTGATAAATGACATTGATTCAAAACATTGCAAAGGCCTATATGTAGCGTAATGTTTATGTATTTCTCCCATGTTTTATCCAGGTAATATTTTAGTTCCTTTCTCAGGTTGTGATACCCTTTTCTTACTGGTTTTGATTTTAATTTTCTGTTCATTTTTTTTTTAAGCAGACATTTGTAATATCCAGAATTCTCACAAAGGTGATGATAAACTGATGTTCCACAACTGGTTTAGTAAAGTGATTGACCTACACAAAGTACTGAGTTGCATGCTGCTGGCAATGGTATTTTACTCAATTTGTACTTTAAATAGTGAGTTTTTCATATTTGGTCATTTGAAGAACTGTCATATTCATTGGAAAAAGTACCCCGTTTTACTTGTAACAATGCCTTTAATAAAAAATGACAGGTGAGTCACCAGTAAAATACTAGAGTAAAAGTATTTAGTTTTAAATATACATATTTACAGATAGCAATGGGCACACTAACACTCAGACATACTTTACAAACACAGCAGTGGTGTAAAAATACTTTAAAGCCGTTTGAGGTATCTGTACTTTACTATGTTTGACTACATTCCTAAATGTACCTTTTCATCACTTTTCCCTGACACCCAAAAGTACTCTTTACATTTCAAATGCTTAGCTAGACCGGGAAAATGGTCCAATTCACTTAACAAGAGAACATCCCTACTACCTCTTTTGTGAGTCTGCCTGATCAGAGGCAGCAAGAATGACCAGGGACGTTCTCTTGGTAAATGGGTGAATTGGATCATTTTCTTGTCATGCTAAACATTCTAAATGTAATGAGTACTTTTGGGTGGCAGGGAAAATGTATGGTGTGAAAAGTACATTTTCTTTAGGAGTTGTCCAATGTAAATGGTAAAGTACAGAAACTAAAGTAGTACTTCACACCACTGATCGGAAAACCAGACCTTTTTGTGACGACATTTAAGGTTAACATTTGCCCAAGACTTGTGATTAAGGTTGTACACGGATATACAATTGCATCATTTTCTTGAGCATGGCAAATTGAAAAGCCAATACATTTCCACAATATCTGGAGAAAAATGTCGATATTAGGTAGGCTACGATGTTCGCTTATGAATTTCTGAGACCGATGCAGAGTACAAAATAAATATCCAAAGAACATGTGGCCGAAGTGCTACAAAACAAGAAATGTGTGTATACACTGTTGCATTATGGGAGAAATGATTGACATAGCAGCCATTTTCCCGCTGTACGTTTGTTCCTATTGTGGATACGAGGAAGAAAATACTGACACGGCCAGACAAGCTAAACATTTCTCACATCCCTTTTAACCTCTTTTGGTGTAGGTAAGTCAAACACTCGACTGCTTTTAATTTACGGTAACTTCACATTTGAAAAGTTTCAAATTGCTTCATTTCTGGTGTTATTTTGTTGGAAATCCATTTCATTTTCGTCGTAGAGAAAAATAACAAACCCGACTGTCGAAACGGCACAGAATTGCAGCCTTTTCTACAGCTAGTGCAGCCGGAGAAATTGTTTCAAATTATGCGCGGGTTCGCTTCGGTTGTACGCAGGCATTGGCGGTCGAACTCCGTTTCTATGCCTACATACGAGTTCCCTGGGATGTCTTCTTTAATGTGTATTAGTTGTTTAATGAGATTGTCAAACAGCTGTTTCTTGAAATATCAAAGTTTTAGTGCTACTCCCTTGCTTTTCTGCCTTGGGTCTTTATCCCGGTTGCGCATCAAGCAGCCGCCATCGTCACAGCTGAGTGGGCGGGGCTACCAACAACGTCTGGGCGCTGTAGATCCCGCCTCTTCGTGACAGAACACACGCTGATTGGTCTTAGTCATATGTTTACACAATTAGATTGACTAACCAACCAATGCCGTCGTTTTCCCCGTTGATTGATTGATTGGCTCACTGTCGACTTTGATTGGGGAGATAGATTCATGTTGTAGCTTGTCCGCACTTTTTGTTCCAAATGTGTTCAATTACATTGAGTTGAACTCGTTTCACAGTGCTTTTCAATTTAGTTTAAGTTTTTAATCAGCCGAGAACGGATTAATAAAAATGCAATGACTTGATTATCAGGTCTAATTGCAACAACTAAAAGTTAACATTTTTAACCTATGGTCATTCTTATATCTCACATCTATGTATGTGGTTCTCCCCTTCATTCAGGTAATTTGTAGGAGCCATGGCCCGTACCAAGCAGACAGCCCGTAAATCTACTGGAGGCAAAGCCCCACGTAAGCAGCTGGCCACCAAAGCTGCCCGCAAGAGTGCCCCTTCTACTGGTGGGGTCAAGAAGCCCCATCGCTACAGGTGAGGGAGAGTGACAGAAAGGCTGATAAGGTCTTACCAGAGCTGCCCCCTGTCCCTGAGTCACAGTACTGGCCCTTATTATGACTCCATCACCACCTGATACAAGATAGGATTTAGGCCTAAAGAGTTTGATTCTGGATTTTTGTAATGAATCCATACAGTGATGTTAGTCATGGGATTCTTCTAACTGTGTTTCCCTCCAGGCCTGGTACGGTGGCCCTGCGTGAGATCCGTCGTTACCAGAAGTCCACTGAGCTGCTGATCCGCAAGCTGCCCTTCCAGCGTTTGGTGAGAGAAATCGCCCAGGACTTCAAGACTGACCTGCGTTTCCAGAGTGCAGCCATTGGAGCCCTGCAGGTCAGTGCTACATCATCACCATTGTAGTTGCTGTCATAAACCACACAACTCAAGTTTGAGGCAGGAGAAAAATAATTGCATTGTGTTGATTGTTTTATCACACACTGAAGAGGAATACTTAGATCATGTGCCTGAGTGTATCACAGAATAGCTTTTTATAGGTTGATATTGTCCACACATTTTTAAGTGTGTTGTTGTGAGCCATTTTTCATACCTGTTCTTTGTTGTCTGCAGGAGGCCAGCGAGGCTTACCTGGTTGGTCTGTTTGAGGACACCAACCTGTGCGCTATCCATGCCAAGCGTGTCACCATCATGCCCAAAGACATCCAGCTGGCCCGTCGTATCCGTGGGGAGCGCGCTTAAATGCCTCTTTAATTTACCTCTCCTCTTCTCACCAGTCTGTCTTCCCCCTCCCCTACCTGCCCTCTCCTCTTATGTTGGTAGTGATTAGAGAAACAATGATTATGATAAGAATAACGTGTATAGTGGTGTTTTCTTAGTACTCTCGGCAGCAGACTATTATAGGGTACTCTTTTGTGCATGTACCTGCTTGTTGCTGGTCAGATCTCCCGCCACCACACCATCAAATCAGATGTTCCATTGTCATGATGCCGTGTGGAGAGATCAGATAAAACAGAAGACAGGGAATCTGAGACAGGTAGTGGTCACAGGAGGATGGGGTTAGGTTTTTGTCTGCAGTGGGGATTACCTCATTCTCTGCAGGGTGCTACAACAACTGCCCTAGTCCCCTTCCTCCTTCCCAACTCTGCCAGTGAAATAAATAAAGACTGAGCTGGTGTCTTTCATGGGAACGCATGAATGGGAGTACAGCCCCCCCCCCTTGTGTGTGAGTGTGTAGATTCTGATCAGCACAGCAAATTGTATACAATTCAAAAAAATCTCTGGAGCAATGGTTTATTCTTACAATATTGATCATCACTATCATGGTTATTTACATCATTGAGCAGATGCACTTATCCAGAGTGACTAACAATAGTGCATACATTTCCATACTTTCTCCTGACTGGTCCCCTGTGGGAATTGAACCCACAACCCTGGTGTTGCAAGCACCATGCTCTATCAACTGAGCCACATGGGACCGGTTGTCAATTTTATTTTTTATTTTATTTTTGCTTACGCACATTTTTCATAGTGGAAATAATATTTGTGAATGAAATAGAGATGGGGGATTCTAATTCAATTTTGTACAGAAAACAACATTGACGTAAGCTTATTTTGGCTGTCTCATTTCATTTCCCCTTTACCTGATTGACACTGTTTTCCCTTTGTCTTTGAATTCTCAAATTTGGTTTCAGTGATAAATAATCGGAGACAGCATTTTAAGGCTTTTTTAAACAAATAGTGAATCCAGTGATATTCTTTGTGATCGCTCCTGGGGGGCCTCGTTGTGAGGGTAATGGAGCTTGGTGGTCAATGCTCTCTTGCAAACCAAATATAGTGTAATTGGTAAAGTGATCATGTATGTTAATGTTATGGGAGCTATAAATGGGATGGTCAGAGATATTTAGACCTCCCCCTTCACTTCGCTCCAGATTCTACATTTGTGTAACGTTTCTCAGGTTGATGTGTCACCCTTTTAACTTAAATCATTTTTATTTCTTAATTTGAATTTGAAATGTTAAGATGCTGAAATAAAACAATGTTTGTAATTTCCAGATTTCTCATATAAGGTGGTAAATGGATGTTACACACACACACCTGTCTTCTGTCAATTTTGTTTAGTCCATTGAGTATCAATCAATTACTAACATAGATATTTGATGTTATCGCCAGAGCTGTGAAAAGCACAACTTTGACCATTATGAGTAAGGTTTGTTTGCTATGACCATCACAATCTGGTGTTCTTCTGAATGTATTAGCAATCTCAGTCCAATGTTGTTTCAAATACTGGACAAAATCATCATGTGTGTGATTATTTTTTTTAAATGAATCCTTGTGAAAAGGAGTAACACGGAAAGTGTCCAGTAGTGAATCAAGTTTTTTACCTCATTATCTCCCGAATTTCGTGGTATCCAATTGGTAGTCTTGTCCCATGTTTTGAGGCAATGGAATTTTTTTTATTTTTTTTAACGTGGATTCTGCTCTTTATACATTTTTTGAGATACAAAACGACCACTAGAGGGCAGTAAAGTACCACATTTGAACAACGAGACAACTAAACAAGTCATACTCTGAATGACGTGAAGTCCATGGATGGAGGGTAACTGTAGAGCCCTATACTAAACATTCTTTTAGGTATCTCTTCAACAATATTCAGACCGTTGGAGCTGTACTGTATTATCTGACATATACAACTGAATCCTTACAGGAACAATCAGCGTCACTGTATCAGATATCTGTTCTCAGCTGTGGTAAGTTAGGCCTAGAGCACAGTGTCATTCTATGTGTCCCTGTTTTTATGTGAAGTCTTCAGATCAGAGAGAGAACATCCTTATAGAGAATGTCCAAAAAGTGCTCAGTTCATTTGTTCCGTCATCACATTGATAAATAAATTAACACTAGCATAAAAACTGGGCTCAGCCTCAGAGACCCTTGCCATCTCTTCAACATTCAAACTAATTTATATTTGTTTTGCTATATCCCGTTTTATTGTAAAATATGTGAAAGTCTGCCCTAATGAACTGCTAGAAGTGTACTGATGTTAAAGTGGAAATACATGATTGAGGCTACAAGCATGCAAGTGCCTCAGAATAGCACATCTCTCACAGGGGTGGTCAGGACAAATCAACATAAAGATTTAATCTGTCTTCTTGACTTTTAGAATTCCCCACTGAACAAGTATGACTGAAGTTTTCCACCATGTTGCTTAACATGTTCAGGAAACTAGTAGAAATCTGTATTATTATGGTAATCAAAATATGTGCTTAGGAATTGAGGGGATGTAGCCTAATTAAATTAGCGTCCCCTTAATTCCTTTGCACATACATATTTCTACTCAGGTGCTACTTTTAATATTGTAGGTGTAGTTTGCAGACCTGTTTATTTTAACAAGTCTGCAAAGAAATCTGCTAATTTTGCCTGCACCATAAAACAGTAGCCTCTGATTAGAAATGCCTAACAGGGTTGTTGTACTGAAGTAAATGAGGGTGAATATCTATTGTGTACATCAATTTGTGGGTGAGTATGTCGGGCAGCAGGACAGAAAAGTCTTGGTCTATATATTCTCCGGTTCAGGAATAGCTGTCCCTCATTCCCAGTTTCCACCCACACTGACCTTCTAATCTAGCCACCGGATTAGTGTCCTTGTCAATTACTGCCACACACCTGACAATCTGTATATACGCAGAGGCACACTCAAATATATACAGTACGCATAGCTACGATACAGATTAACACCAGCATAAACACACAACATTAGGCACACAGACAGGAGAGACCAGTATAAAATCAGGCTAGGTACGATTATTAAAGGAAGAAATACTGTATAAATGTAGGTCGTCAACTGTAAATGGCAAAAGCACAATGTAGCCTGCAGACATTGAACCAAAGTCAGATTGTATTTTTTGTAATTTCCTTTTATTGAATTACAACACTGGACCCTTGCTATAATTCTAAATAAAACCTCATTCTAAAGCAGTAACATTTGATCAATTCCTATTAATTTATCTCTGTCCACATATCCTTTTTGTTCTCCATACACTCGTAGAAAAAAGGGTTCCGAAAGGGTTCTTTGGCTGCGTCCATAGGAAAACCATTTTTGTTCCGGTTAGAACCCTTTCTGTTTCTAGGTAGAACTCTTTTGGGTACCTTGTACAACTCTCTGGGGAAATGGTTCTACCTGAAACCAAAAAGGGATCTTCAAAGGGTTCTCCTATGGGGACAGCAAAATAACTGTTTTAGGTTCTAGATGCACCTTTTTCCGTAAGGGTGTATATTAGCAGAACAAAATACTGGTGTTTCCTTAACTCTATAATGTGACTTTAGCTATAGTACCACTGAACTACACAGTACACCAGGGAAAGTTGTATAGATGTGCTGTTATTTGTTTTCACTATATACACTGAACAAAAATATGAATCATTTAAAGTCTTGGTCCCGTGTTTCATGAGCTGAAATAAAAGATCCCAGAAATGTTCCAAATGCACAAAACACTTATTTTTCAAAAATGTGTTGTACAAATTTGTTTACATCCCTGTTAGTGAGCATTTTTCCTTTGCCAAGATAATTCAGGTGTGGCTGATTAAACAGCATTGTTGTTACACAGGTGCAGCTTGTGCTGGGGGACAATAAAAGGTCACTCTAAAATGTGCAGTTTTATCACACAACACGTGCATGCTGACTGCAGGAATGTCCAACATAGCTGTTGCCAGATAATTTTATGTTAATTTCTCTACCATAAGCCGTCTCCAACATCGTTTTAGAGAATTTGTCAGTACGTCCAACCAGCCTTACAACCACAGACCACATGTAACCACTCCAGCCCAGGACCTCCACATCTGGCTTCTTCGGCAGGTAGCCTAGCAGTTAGAGCGTTGGGCTACTAACCGAAAGGTTGATGGATCAATTCCCAGAGCTGACAAGGTAAAAATATGTTGTTCTGCCCCTGAGCATGGCAGTTAACCCACTGTTCCCAGGGCGCTGAAGACTTGGATGTCAATTAAGGCAGCCCCCCGCACCTCTCTGATTCAGAGGGGTTGGGTTAAATGTGGAAGACACATTTCAGTTGAATGCATTCAGTTGTACAACTGACTAGGTATCCCCTTTCACCTGCAGGATTATCTGAGACCAGCCACCCGGACAGCTGATGAAACTGTGGGTTTGCACAACCAAATCATTTCTGCACAAACCGTCAGAAACCATCTCAGGGAAGCTTATCTGCGTGCTCATCATCCTCACCAGGGTCTTAACGTGACTGCAGTGCGGCGTTGTAATAGACTTCAGTGGGGAAATGCTCACCTTCGATGGCAACTGACACGCTGGAGAAGTGTGCTCTTCACTAATTAATCCCGGTTTCAATTGTACCGGACAGATGGCAGACAGCTTGTATGGCGTTGTGTGTGGGCGAGCGGTTTGCTGATGTCAACATTGTGAACAGAGTGCCCCATGGTGGCGATGGGGTTATAGTATGGGCAGGCATAAGCTATGGACAACGAACACAATTGCATTTTATTGATGGCAACCTGAATGCACAGAGATAGCGTGACGAGATCCTGAGGCCCATTGTCGTGCCATTCATCCGCCGCCATCCCCTCATGTTTCAGCATGATAATGCACGGCCCCACGTCACAAGGATCTGGAGACAATTCCTGTCTGCTGATAATATCCCAGTTTTTCCATGGCTTGTATACTCACCAGACATGTCACCCACTGAGAATGTTTGGGATGCTCTGGATTGACGTGTACGACAGCGTGTTCCACTGCCTATACGAAGGAGATGTGTCGCACTGCATGAGCCAAATGGTGGTCACACCAGATACTGACTGGTTTTCTGATCCACGCCCATACTTTTTATTTTTTTAAAGGTATCTGTATTCCCGACTGGGTATCTGTATTTATTTAAATTGACTGATTTCATTATATGAACTGTAACTCAGTAAAAAATCTTTGAAATTGTTGCATGTTGCGTTTATATTTTTGTTCAGTACAATATATGAAACGTAACCTGAGTATCGCTGGGTTTCAGCTTCATGTCGATAAATCCAAATGGTGTTATCCACTTAAATCGGATTCTTTATCTGTTTGCTTGTTTGCAGACAGTTCAATTAGGATCAACACTACTGAAAGAAGCTTTGACAATTCATTCTAAGTAACAGTTCCTTCTAAGTGAGACCATGAGAAACCCCTGCAGCCCTCCCATCCAGGCCCTCTCTCCGTATTCACTGGAGCACCTTGGTTCACTGCGAGGGCTTGTGGCTCTCTGGACTATTCAGGGGTGCAGAGTTGGTAGACACAGTGACCGGACCTACAGGGAGACACAAAAGAGACCGACATCAGCAACATGACGATGTCTGACTCTCAAATGCATCCTCAGAGCACAGAAGATCTATTGTTTACATAGTTCCTGCAGAATAAACAAGAAAACAAATGCTTGTCATGCGATGTGACAAGGACAATAGAACCAGAATATCTGTGTTGTGGGAGAAAATGGTTATTTAATTATGTGCATCCTGGTCTCTTTAAACGCCTTCACTCCCTCTCTCTGTGCATCATACATTCTCCTAAACCATCGTATAGCATCACTACTATGTTAAACACTACTGAAACTCACCCCAACTCTACCCAGCTGGCTCTTGTACCCCCCCCCCCCCCCCCCCCCCCCCCCCCCCCCCCCCCCGGCACAGAAGGTTGACCCTGCAGCTCGTGTCACCCAGTGCTGGGACCGGCCACCCGCCTGGAGCCAAGGCCAATGGGCCGCCCGGTGTTGGTGTGTGGTGGCTGTGGGCGGGCGGCTGTGTGTGTGTCTGTGTTGGGTCACGGCGTGGGGATTAACAATGTGTGAGTGATTGGGGGTGACAGCGGTCTCAGCATTAGGGGCCTCGCAGCCTTATTTCCCGGGCCTGTTTTAGACACGCTAAGCTGGGATTTGGACCGCAGCAGTGTGTCAGCAGTGCTGCTGCCCTCCCCAGTCTTCATTCAACCCCCCCACCACCACCCGACATGTCCAACCCCCCCCCCCCCCCCCCCCCTCTTGTCTGACCTCTTCTCCCTTCATTTCTGTCTCATTCCTTCCTCTCAATATTCCTCTCTACTACTCATCTGCATCATTTAACCTGTGTATCTATATTTCACCTCACTCTTATTCTGGTCCTTCAGCTCCTGGTACAGCCACCTCTCTGTCACTGTTCAGACTTACACACGTTCTACTCAGCATGACATCTATCACTAGGCCCAGTGCTGACTGTGTCTGCTTCCAGCATGCCCACAGTCTTGCACTTTAACCAGTGAACAGACTTGGCCCTGGAAGGCATCTTTCGCTTGAT
This sequence comes from Oncorhynchus clarkii lewisi, assembly GCF_045791955.1. Lineage (NCBI taxonomy): Eukaryota > Metazoa > Chordata > Actinopteri > Salmoniformes > Salmonidae > Oncorhynchus > Oncorhynchus clarkii. The sequence goes on along the minus strand of NC_092173.1, from coordinate 11,740,980 downwards.
CTTCTTTGGTGGTGCTGTTATCCTCATCAGGAAATGTTTTATCAGAGCCAGGCTGAATGGAACCCAGGCATATTATAGAGTTGTTTTTTTGTTCACACCCCATTGCAAGCGCAGCAACGCATGACCTTAGTGGGATAGCTATAAAGGACGCTGCGGAGTACACAGCACAATCTAGCAAACAGTAACGGGTTCATTGCTCATGCACTGAGGCATAGTCTAGTGACGACAAAGACAACCTGTGACTCTATTACCGGGCTGGGCTTAGGTCTACCATGGAGATTCAGTAAAGTGAGCTCAAGGTTTACAGTCCTGTTTGCCAACAGTTAGCAACACATCCAATAACATGACTTGTTGCCAGATAATGGCGTCTGAGGGACTGAGGGACTGAGACATAGAGAGTGTGTGTTCTATTGAATGGTGTACTGTAGCTAATGATGATCTGTTTGTCTTTTATCATATGTATTAGATTTTTATTCAAATGCAGAGGAATCAACTGAGTCCTAGATGCTCTATTTGCTCTTCAATATAAATGCATATTATTATTGTCACTGACACCCCGAACTGACCTCGTCGTGGAAACCGGATTGGAAAGTAAAATCATGAGTATCAATGACTTTGCATGTGATGAGGCGACAGTGTGTGACTGTCACAGTCTACAGATTCTGCTACGTGTGTGTGTGTGTGTGTGTGTGTGTGTGTGTGTGTGTGTGTGTGTGTGTGTGTGTGTGTGTGTGTGTGTGTGTGTGTGTGTGTGTGTGTGTGTGTGGGGCATGGGAGTTTGTTTGACCGTGTGCTTGAGAGAGTGTGGTCTGAGATCCCCATTACAGCCAGTCTATTGTAACGCAGCAGATTGAGTCAGATCCTCACCCGCCAGAGTGTACTAATTAGAGACATTCCACAGGATTAAACAGCCAATTAACAATAAGAGGACCATTGTGAGAGTGTGTCCTTGTGCGTCACCGCAAAGGGGTTTGTGTGTGTCTGTCTGAGTGTGTGTCCACGTGTGTGCAATGTCAGGTTTGGTGGGTTAACAAGGTGCTTTTGTGGTAAACTGAAAATGTGTGTTAAAGTTATGTAAATGTATGCGCAAATGTGGCCCTATAATAATGTGATTTATTAATAATAATTTGATGTATGCGCTAAATGAGGGTAGATATGTGTATTTACAATATACAGTGAGACAGCTATGCTGTGGAAGTTCCTGCACGTCTATAAGTGTGAGTGACAGCGTTTCACAAGGCGCATGCATGACTCCCTGGGTTCGTGCATCATTTTTTTAGTTGTGTTGTTTGTATACCATTGTATTTGAAATTTGTGTGACTCTCCTTGTCTATCAGCGAACCATTGTTCTGTTACTTGTCATGTTTTGTGTTTTTTGTGGACCCTAGAAAGAGTAGCTGATGCTTTTGCTACCAATAAACAAGCAGTAATGTGTGTGCCAATGTTTATTGTGCTTGTTGTGCTTGTTGTGACAGTGTGTACTCTAGTACCTGTGTAGGTAAGGCAAGCCTTGTAGTATGCAGTTGGAAAACAACACGAGTGTTGTGTCATTGAAGGATGACAGGTAGCCTAGCAGCTTAGAGTGTTGGGCCAGCAAAGGAAAGGTTGCTGGTTTGAATCCCTGAGCTCATTAAGGGGGGAAAACTCTTGATGTTTCCTTGACCAAGGCACTTAACCCTAATTGCTCCTGTAAATCACTCTGGATTAGAGTGTCTACTACAATGCAGGAAAATAGTATTTTGTGACTATGTGTTTTTAGATGTTTTGTATGCTCTTCTCTTCTTTGTGTGCATCTGTATGTTTACGTACAGTGCCTTGGTAAAGTACTCAGACCCCTTGACTTTTTCCACATTTTGTTACGTTACAGCTTTATTCTAAAATGGATTAAATAAAAAAAATCCTCAGCAATCAACACACAATACCCCATAATGACAAAGTGAAAACAGGTTTTTAGACATGTATTAAAAATAAAAATAAAAACAGAAATACCTTATTTATATAAGTATTCAGACCCTGTGCTATGAGACTCGAAATTGAGCTCAGGTGCATCCTGTTTCCATTGATCATCCTTGAGATGTTTCTACAACTTGATTGGAGTCCACCTGTCGTAAATTCAATTGATTGGACATGAGGTTGAAGGAATTGTCTGTAGAGCTCAGAGAAAAATAATTGGGTCGAGGCACAGATCTGGGGAAGGGTATCAAAAAAATGTCTGCAGCATTGAAGATCCTCAAGAATACAGTGGTCTCCATCATTCTTAAATGGAAGAAGTTTGGAACCACCAAGACTCTTCCAAGAGCTGGCCGCCCGGCCAAACTAAGCAATCGGGGAAGACGGGCCTTGGTCAGGGAGGTGACCAAGAACCCGATGGTTACTCTGACAGAGCTCCAGAGTTCCTCTGTGGAGATAGGAGAACCTTCTAGAAGGTCAACCATCTCTGCAACACTCCACCAATCAGGCCTTTATGGTAGAGTGGCCAGACGGAAGCCACTCCTCAGTAAAAGGCACATGACAGCCCACTTGGAGTTTGCCAAATGGCACCCAATGACTCTCAGACCATGAGAAACAAGATTCTCTGGTCTGATGAAAGCAAGATTGAGCTCTTTGGCCTGAATGCCAAGCGTCACGTCTGGAGGAAACCTGGCACCATTCCTATGGTGAAGCATGGTGGTGGCATCATCATGCTGTAGGGATGTTTTTCAGCGGCAGGGACTGGGAGACCAGGAAAAGATGAACGGAGCAAAGTACAGAGAGATCCTTGATGAAAACCTACTCCAGAGTGCTCAGGACCTCTGACTGGGGCAAAAGTTCACCAGCCAAGACAACGCAGGAGTGGCTTCGGTACAAGTCTCTGAATGTCCTTGAGTGGCCCCGCCAGAGCCCGGACTTGAACCCGATCGAACATCTCTGGAGAGACCTGAAAATAGCCGTGCAGCGACACTCCCCATCCAACCTGCCAGAGCTTGAGTGGATCTGCAGAGAATAATGTGAGAATCTTCCCAAATACAGATGTGCCAAGCTTGTAGCATCATACCCAAGAAGACGAGGCTGTAATCACTGCCAAAGGTGCTTCAACAAAGTACTGAGTAAAGGATATGAATTCTTATGTAAATGTGATATATATATTTTTTGCTTTGTCATTATGGGGTATTGTGTGTAGATTGATGAGGGGAAAAATTATTGAATACATTTTAGAATAAAGCTGGAACGTAACAAAATGTGGAAAAGGTCAAGGGGTCTGAATACTTTCTGAAAGCACTGTATTTATGTGTGTACATGATGTGCATGTTTGCGTGCGTGCATGTGTGTGTGTGCATGCGTCTAAGTGTGTTTGTGTGCCAGGTGGTGTATGCGTCAGCATGGCACGTGTCAGAGTGTGGCTAGGGATTATAAGGGCTCAGGCCTGTTGCTCCACTTCCTTGATTACTACTGCTGTCTGCTGCCATATGGGCCGGGGAGGGTCCCCAAGCCACTGTACACACCCCCCTTACCCCACTCAACCCCCACACAGCACACCCCCACACACACATACACTGCCAATGTGCCCCAGCACAAACAATAAAGCTGATATGTGTATTTTCTACATCGTAGAATAATAGTGAAGCCATTAAAACTATGAAACAACACATATGGAGTCATGTAGTAATGAAAGAAGTGGTAAACAAATCTAAATATATTTTAGGTGAAGCTGGTTGAGAGTATGCCAAGGCAAAGGGTGTCATCAAGGCAGGGTGGCTATTTGAAGAATCTCAAATATAAAATATATTTTGATTTGTTTAACACTTTTTTGCTTGCTACATGATTCCATATGTGTTATTTCATAGTTTTGATGTCTTCACTATTATTCTACAATGTAGAAAATAGTACAAATAAACAAAAACCCTTGAATGAGTAGGTGTTCTAAAACGTTTGACCGGTAGTGCACATATATATTTTTTTGCTTTATTTTAGTTAATATTTCTCTGTAATACTGCTAGCTAGCCACCTAGCAATTTTTATCAAGGTGGGTTTAGCTAGCCCCGATAGGTTCCCAATCTCCCAACCTCATAACAAGCTACCAAGAAGCCATTTCAGGCTATAAATACTCGCTAGCTTGTCTAACTAGCTTAGCTGGCAAGGTTGGTAGAACTTAGAAAAGCAAGCAATAACTAAATGTACTGAATATTTTACCCAGATTTTAGCAGGGAAGCATTGTTCGTTTTTTATTTTTATTTTACCCCCTTTTTTCTCCCAAATTTCATGGTATCCAATTGTTAGTAGTTACTATCTTGTCTCATCACTACAACTCAACTCATACGGGCTCCGGAGAGACGAAGGTTAAAAGCCATGCGTCCTCAGAAACACAACCCAACCGCCACAGGAGTCGCTAGTGCGTGATGAGACAAGGATATCCCTATTGGCCAAACCCTCCCTAACCCAGACGATGCTAGGCCAATTGTGCGTCACCCCATGGACCTCCCAGTCGCGGCCGGCTGCGACAGAGCCTGGGCTTGAACCCAGAGTCTCTGGTGGCACAGCGTCCACTGCGCCACCCGGGAGGCCCCCATAGTTTGTTTCTTTAAAAAAATGACCACGAGTCAGGAGGATACAGATACCTAATTAAAAATCATGATTATGGCTCTAGATTGCAGGAAAAAAAGCTGCTTCAGGTGTTTGAAAAATGCAAAATTCTCCAATGTAAGGACCGGGGGCATGGCACCCCTCTGGACCACCCCCCAGCCATCTTCACACACTTTATGTCATGCTTCTCTTATATGATGCCTGTCTTACTGCAGATACAGTATGTTATTAACTCTAGCCCTGTCCACCACATAATGCCCTCTCTAAATAGATGTACAGTACAAATACAAATACATATTGTCCCCTACTCCAAGGAGGAATGAAATGGGAGACAGACTTGGTCAACTTTGCAGCTCTTATTTCTTGAAATGGGAAAAAAAACTGGTGCAAATTATTAGAAATTCAAGGGGGATGTCACAAAGTAATTTGACAGATTATGCATATATGATAAAAGTATTGATACTAATAAGTACACCTATGCTATGTGACATAGCAGCATAGGTTGAAATGTAGTGGATTTTATCAAAAGATAATCGAAAAGCTCATTTGAAACAGGGACTATATGCCGGAGTGAAGGCCCGGTGTACGTTGAAGCAATGAGCAGCATATCAGGTGTTAACCTATGTAATCCCCAGACAGGACAGTGTGGTCCAGGGCAAGACAGGGTGTCTACTCTAAACGCCGGCCATTAGCACAGTTAAACTGATGCCTGCCCTGCTGACACACCGAGTCCCAGACCCCACCTGCTGCCGTCTGCACAGGATTAGGAATCTCCCCGCACGCCGTCAGACGCAGTCAGCAGCACACGCCGTGAGTGTGTGTGTGTGTTTCACAGAGTAGTGTCATTGATTAAGACAGCACCCAGACTGTGAGTATTGTTGCACACACACTGAGATTCAATAGACATTGACTGAGCCACAAATCCTTGCTGTATAACATATTGCATTCAGTGTGTCTCCTTCAATGTCCAATATCTCTACAATACTAACTTTAATAAGCCAGGAATTTGGATAATACAATCAACAACAAAACCCTTGCAAAAAATATAAAGATAACATATTTTAGCCATGAATGTATGCAAACATGAAAACTTTGAAAGCATTATTTCATTATCTTTTTCCCAGTATGTGTCGTATTGATATACAGCATATCAGAAGTTCTCAGAGTTTTGCAGGACTGATTAGAAGCAAAACCAAAGGCCAGATTTAGAATAGTAAATATATTGATGAGCAGTACCAGACCTGTACTGTATAATGAGAAGGCACAATATTTTCATAAAGAAGCAATAGTTTATCAAGATAGTAATTCAAAGGTGTCTGGGTCTAGGCTATTTATACTTTATATACCATACCCCAGCCGTCCTATAAGAAACCCTATACATGGTGTACTACATTTGTAAACATTTAACCTGCCACATGCGCATATACTGTGGTAGGAACCCTATCCTAACAAATGTACCCAGACTGAATACATCCATTTCTGTTTTGTTCTTTGAATCCCACATTGCTCCTTTAATACAGGTTCATAATGGAAAGTGCTATGCTCCCATATCTTGGGTTTCCATTAGCATCTAATTTACATAAAACAAACATAAAACAATGTATGTAACATAAAGCAGGAACTACTAATGTAAATTTAAAGTTACGATAAATACTGAGTGTACAAAATATTAAGAACACCTGCTCTTTCCATGATACAGACTGACTAGGTGAATCCAGGTGAACACTATGATCCCTTATTGATGTCACCTGTTAAATCCACGTCAATCAGTGTAGATGAAGGAGAGGAAACAGGTTAAAGAAAGATTTTTTAATTAAGCCTGGAGACAATTGAGACATGGATCGTGTATGTGCCATTCAGGTGAATGAGAAAGACAAAAGATTCAACACTGCTGGGTTTTTCACTCTCAACAGTTTCCATTGTGTATCTAGAATGGTCCACCACCCAAAGGACATCCAGACAACTTGACACAACTGTGGGAAGCATCAGAGTCTAACATGGGCCCTGTGGAACGATTTCGACACCTTGTAGAGTCCATTCCCTGACAAACTGATGCTGTTCTGAGGGCAAAAAGGGTGCAACTCAATATTAGGAAGGAGTTCCTAATGTATCGTACAGTCAAGTGTATCTGTGCACAAAAACCCACTACTGTCACTGCCTGGCTTAGTTACACAGCATAATCCCTACATCGGTTTAATTTAAGTCTTAACACAGCCTGACCTTGATACCGTGACAACCACTGACATGGATGTTAACCCTTCACAATTAACCCTTTACAATTCAATGGAAATGCCAGTGCTTTCAAGATTTACACATAAGGACAATCACATACAAAAAAACAATCACGCAAGACACATACAGAAACCTATTTGAATCCAAATGTAAAACATAGCACAGCAAAAGGGTTCAACCCACTCAAACCGACTTTGTTGGCCAAAACACACACCTGTAAAAAGCCTTTAGCTATGCCCCTTATAATGTCTCTGTGGACAGGTCCTACCCCATGCCCCTCCCACTATGTCCCTCCCTTCCTCTCTCTCTCTACTTCCTCTCGTTCTCTACACTCCTTCATCAGGAATCCCACCATTATTTTTCCTTCCAACTATAGAAAAGGCCCCCAGTGGGGTCCAAACACCCTACCCTCCTCCTCGGGGGTTACCTGTTCATCCATCCATCCCTTCATCTATGTATGATGGTGGTCCTTCCAGGTCCATCTGTCAATCATATCTCCCAGTGCCGTAGAGACCTAGGTTCCTGGATACAACACTTCCCCATTGTGTCGGCGTATGGGTCCCTGTATCTTATCAGTCATAATCTGTTCCAAACAGGTCCTTCATGTCCTCCCTTTGGACCAGCCGACTCGCTCCCTCCATCCTCTCCCTTCCTCTGCCAATCTGACTACAAGCCACACTATCCTCCCTTTATCCCGAGGTAAGATACTTACTTTTCAGATAAAGCATATTATGATAAATCGGCTGAACTCTGTGCGTGTGTGAGCGTGTTGGTGTCCCACTGTGTGTATCGAACAAATTCC